>NC_089191.1:433609-531991 GCF_947507565.1 Oscarella lobularis | reverse complement strand
GTCTCCTTTGAAGTCGTATCACTTTTAGTTCTACGAGATCATCGAGGAGACGGAAATCTGGATTACGGAACAAACGGGGATGCTGAAAGCCGAGTATTCCGGAAAGAATCTCACACAGAAAGACGCGGAGAAGCTGAAGAACGATCTCGTGGTAAATAAATAGCCTGAATCATCCAGTAAGAGGCGAGATGAAGAGGATACGTTTGCAGGATATGCGAATTCGAATCCAAGAGCACCAGGCGTCTCTCGACAAACTGAAGCCTCTCTACGATCAACTGTCTCCCATTCATTGGAGAAATCCTCGAAGCAGAGCGAAGAACGTTCCAGCGAAGTGCCTCTGCTCGCCTCCCCTGGCTTCAGCCGTAAGTCTCCCCCGTCGACTAATTTTTAAAGAGGAATTAGTCACGTTTGACTTCAAGGTTCCCCTGGTGAAAGACAATCGAATTGAAGTCATCGAAATAAAGAGTCAGAAGGAGTGGCTAGTGAAAACGGCCCAAGGAAAGAAAACGTCCGCTCCTGGGCCCTGTTTTCTTTTGCTGCCTCCCAATCACCAAGCAAAGGAGCGACTCGAAAGGCAATGCGAGATTCAAGCCCTTTTAGCTCTATTCTGATGTTGTCTCTCTTTACAGGGTATACCTATTGGTATCCGAGTTGATTGAGTTGCTGGAAAGAACCGAAATCATTATTCAATACGTCATCGAGATCACCGAAGTCATTGAATACATCGTGATTATAGAATCGTGGCAGATAACATCAGTAAACGAAGGCGAATCGTTAATGTAGTGTCCTATATCAATCTTTCTAGACGTTTGGTGACGAGAGAGACGATCACCAAGCTCTCGTCTTCAAGATGAATCAAATGGCAGATCTCGTTCAGACGAAAATCTCCCAGCTCGGACGACCGGCTCCCGAGCTGAGCTCCTATCGACTTCCCGAGCGTCGGGCGCGAGCCAATCGGCATTGGACGACCTTGTGCCAGAAGTACGACGACACGGAAAGCGCGGCGAAGTACGGGCAAGTGCAAGACGATCTCGACGAAATGCTCGTCTGGCTGGAGAAGGCGGAGGCGGATCTCGAAGGCCAGAAGCCGGTTGCGTCGACGCGGGAGCTCGTTGTCAAGCAACAGGAATGGGAACAGGTAATTTAGTATAATTATATATTGGGATTTGTTGTTTAGATTTTTTCGTCTAGACGTTTTGCACCGAGTTTGACGCGAGGAAATTGAGATTCGATTCGCTGAAGCAGACGGCTCAAAGCGTGGGTCAATTGACCGAGCCGCAGGCTGTGTCTCTCGAAAAGAAACTGACCCACGTGGAAAAGCGACTGCGTAGCGTGGGAGACACTTCGACGACGTGGCAAACTGTTATCAACGAAACGCTCATCCTATTGAGGATATTGAGCGAAACGTGGGAATGGGTTCTTGAGCTCGAAGGTCAAGCGCTTCGCCTATTCGGTATCGTTCCCGGAAAGCTTCCTGAAGCGAAAGCGCACACGGAAACTCTTCAGGTAAAGAGAAATAAAAAACCAGCCAGCGCTTTTCTCATGTAGTTTTTTAAAAATAGGATTTCTATGCGTCAAAAGTCTCCCCTCGTCAAGCGGATGTCGATTCGTTGAACGAGACGTGCCGTAAGCTTGAAAGGATCGGCGACGAAGCGAGAATGGTGAGCGAGCCGCTGCGCGACGACGTCGACCGTCTCACCCTACGATGGAAAAACCTGCGCGGCGAGACGGAAAAGATAGCGAAGACGACCTCCGAAGCCTGCATCAAATTGGAAAATTTTTCGACTGTCTTTTCGGAAGTGGCTGACTGGATGACTGACGTCGAAGTGCAACTCAATTCCGAACGCTTTCAGCTTGATGAACAGATGGAGGAAAGCGAAGCACGAAAGAAGGAGTCTGATTTCAAGGTAATGTTTGACACTAAGATTATTTCCTAAGCCTGCACCGATTCTTTTGTTGTGTAGGCTTTTAGAGCTGATGTGCTCAGTCGTGAAGACAACGTAGGGGAACCCGGAAGCAAAGTGGCTGAATTTGCTGCCGCTGTTCAAGTGGTCGAAGACGCTGCTGAGAATTACGACAAGTCTCTAGAGGGCGTGCACCCGGCTCCCGTACGGGACGGCGAAGCTTTGGGAAAGGATTCCGTCTCGGGCGTCGTGACGGTTTCCTCGCTGGACGCCGAGCTGCTCACAAGATGGGACGAGCTCAAGGTAACAGACTCCTCCTAGACTGATTTCTTATAGAATTAATTTTCGCTGTAGGCTCGATTGGAAAGGGGCGAATTTTGGAGAGAAAGAGTCGTCAGATGGCGAAGCAGCTACGTCATCATTATTACGTTCATTGAAAAATGGACGAGAATTCTTACCAACGAAAAAGACAAGGGCATCTCCGACGACGTCGTGGATCTGAACAAGAACTTGGAAGTCTGCAAGGTACGAAAAATAATAAACCTATTGATACCCAATTATTAGTTTCTTATATAGACATTCGTATCTGAACTCTCCGAATGCAGTCCGACCCTGGAAATCATCGAAACGGCGTCGGACGAAGTGCAGGAGAGCGCCGCGCCGGACGACGTCGCCGGTCGCGTGAAGACGAAAACGAAAGACGTTAACGATCGCTGGACCGTTCTTCTCTCCGACTGGGAAGAACGGCAACACGAAGTGAACGACGCCGTCGCAAAGACGCAAGGATTCCGCGTTCTCCTCGCGGACACGCTCCAATGGATCGAAGCGACCGAACGCGATCTCGCTTCGCAGCCCGACGCCGGTTTCACGACCGAAACGCTTCGGGGTCAGCTGGATTCGCTCAAGGCAATCCAAAGCGACGTCGACGCGCATCGGCCGCACGTCGAGTCCGTTCGGCGTTCGGGACGTCGAACCGTGGAGGCTGGACTCGGCGACGGGGATCTCGAGAGAGATTTGGGCGCGCTCGAAGTGCGATGGCCGCAGTTGGAAACGGCGTTGGACGAACGACGAAACGTCGTTGAGACGCGATGGAAATTGGCCGAATCGTTTGAGGAGAAGTGCGCGGAGTTGAACGCTTATTTGTTCTTCGTCGAGAGGGAATTGGTGGACGAGAGCGCGACGCCGTGGAGAGTTCGCGCCGAGAAGAAAAAGGGTCGTCGACTCGAGGGTCTCGCCGCGGACTTGGACGAACACAGGGGTCTTATTGACGATGTTTTGAGTATCGGCAGTCAACTCGACGGCGACGAGAGCGTGCGTTCGGCTACGCGCGCCGCAAAGGCGAGATGGGATTCGGACGAAAGCGAAGTGCGCGCTCGCGTTGAAGGATGCGAGACGGTGGAGTCGGCGCTGGCGACGTTTGAGCGCGACGACGTGGCGTTCGACGCGTGGCTGCGCGAGGCCGACGCGAAGATGAAGAAGCTGAAGAAACCGGCGAAATCCGTGGAAACGCTTCAGAAACAAATGGACAATCATAAGGTAGGGCATATAATGAGAACACCCCTCTTGGATTCTCTACCCTTTGTTTGTTTGTTTGTTTGTTCTCTAGGCTTTCACTGAGGAAGTCTTTCAGAAGCGAGACGATCTTGATCGCGTGAGATCTGAAGGGAAAGACGTTCTACCCGTCTGTGCTGAATACGATGAAAGACTGCCTAAGTTTGCTTCAGAGGTCGATCGGCTTCATTCCGCCCTGCCAAGTCGACCGAGCGACGGCGAAATTCGCGAGCACAGAGCGCGTCTCGACGAAAAAGTCGAAGACGACGTCGTCGACGATAAAGACACGGAGCCAGCGTCGACGGCCGTTGAAGACGAACTCGATCAATTGGAGAGACGCTACGGGAAGCTTCTCGATCGCGTGGAGAGAAGAAAAGTGCAGCTGGACGAGGCAATGAAGTCGCACGTCGGATACAAGTCCGCGCTCGAGACCCTGGTTCCGTGGCTCGAAGAACAAGAAGTGAAAATGGAAATCGACGAACCGGTGATGGCAGAACCGGAAGCAGTGATGGAAGAAATCGAAAAAGTCGAGGTAGATTATAATATCCGTTATCTATGTATAAGACTTTGAATATTTATTCTTACAGATGCTCGAAGCGGATTTGTTGCAGCACGAACCCGACGTCGCTTCGATGCAAACGGCCGCCGACGATCTTTTCGCCGCGTTGGGCGGCCGACCTCAGACGGAGGATCAGTCGACGGAGGAGGAGTCCGACGAGGACGACGTTCCCGACGGAAACGTGCTCTCGGCGAAACAGCGCGCGTCCGAAATGCCGGCGCGCGTCGGAGTTCTCGCGGCGAAGTTGAGCGAGAAGAAGAAGCAGCTGAAAAAGGCGTTGGCTCAGTCGAGAGACTTTCTCGATTCGTACGACGATTTGATGCGTTGGATAAGCGACGCCGAAAAGAAGCTAGCCGATCAGGAGACTCCTTCGATAGAGCTCGATAAAATCAAGGAAGAATTGAAGGATTTTGAGGTGAGGAGTTCTCTTTTGTGTCTATATATTTTTTGATTTGAATTTTTTAGCCTTTTGGGGACGACGTTGTCGAGCACGAGCCCGTCGTGAAGGAGGTCAACGAGAAAGGGTGGCAGCTGGTCACCGATAGCCCCGAAGCGAAGCGTCCGGCTTTGAAGAAGAAGCTTGACGATTTGAACGAGCGTTGGGCAGCGCTGTACGAAGGATCCAAAAAGAGAAAAGACGATATGGAGATAGGGAAAGATTTGCTGGAGAAATTCGAAGAGGTATTTGAGTTAGGAGTGAAATTTTGACTGTTTAGGAGTATTCGATAATAGACTGATCAGAAGGTGAGCGAAGGTTGCGCGGAAATTGAAGAGAAACTGAAGAAAACGAAGCCAACTGGAGTTCGAGAGGCGACTATTCAAGAAGAAATCGATGGGTATAAAGGTGTGCAGGATATGATAGACAAGGAACGAAATGGGTACGTGCGTAACTTAGTAAGATAAGATACGTTTATTTGTTTTTTTTCTAGGCTGCCCGAGTTGACGGAAACCGGCGATTGCATCATCGAGCTTTGGACTCCTCTTCACCTCGCCAAAGTTTCTGCAACGGAATCGAGTGTCGATCTTCCGGAAGTTCCTGAACTCGATCCTATTCGAAAGAGAATGAAAGCGCCGGAAGACAAATTAGAAAAGCTTGACGTCGAGGAAAAGGAGAAAGTGGCCGCTCTGGAAAAGACGCTGGAGAAATCCAAAGCCTATCATCAGCTATTGGCACCCCTGTCAAAATGGGTCGACTCCAAAGCCGAGAAACTGGACTCCTATACGCCCTTCACAACCGATTTTGACTCGGTCAAAGCTCAAGAGTCAGACGCTATTGACTTCTCGAAAGATATCAAGGAACACGAGCCAGACTTTGAGCAGTTGCAAGAAACTGCGACTGTCCTCTTCTCAGAAGCCGACGAAGCCCATCCCGAGTTCCAAGACGCCAAGGAAGAACTATCCACTGTTCTTCAGAAGTGGGATCGCGTTCGAAAAGCCGGCGACGATCGCGTAACCGTCATGGAAATCGTTCTCGATTTCAACGTGAAGCCGTTTAAGAATTGGCTGATTTCGAAAGAGGACCAGGTGACGGCGTTCGACGGCGTTTGCCTCCGACCCGAAATCCTCGACGAGCAAATGACCGAGCAGAAAGCCGTGGTCGCCGAGTTCGACGAGCGTCGACCGGAGTACGAGCGTCTGTCGGCGCGCGGAAAGAGTCTCGTCGCGACGAACGATCGCTGGCTGGAAAAGGAGGACTTCGAGACGCAATTGAAGCTGGTGGACGAAATGTGGGAAGACGTTGGCATTTTAGTCGAAACGCGCGGCGACAAGCTGAACGACGCGAAGCGAAAGCTGAACGCTTTTATGACGGATTACTCGAGCCTGATCGCGTGGATCGAAGTCGCTGAAACGAAGTTGAAGGACTTTGAAGAGACGGGAGCGACCGTCAACGACGTGCGAAAGCAGCTCGACGACTTGGAGACGTTTCGTCGCGACGTCGCCGATCGTCAGCCGACGTTCGAGCAGACGACGGCGGCGGGCGAAAGTCTCGTCGAAACGTTCGCCGACGGGAAGCCGGAGATGGTCGAAGAGAACGTTCGGGAGTTGCAGCGACGATGGGACGGTCTCCAGGCGAGCGTCGACAATGCGAAGGATCGATTGGACGACGCGGCGAACGTCGCCGGAAAGAAATCGTCTCTGAACGACTGGGTTGCCGAGAAATTGGCGCAGCTCGATGCCATGGAGAAGCCCGCTATTGAACCGAGTGTCGTAGAAAAGCAATTGACCGAGCTGAAAGATTTTCAAGAGGACGTCGACGGTCACGAGAACGAAGTCGAGGAAATCAAGACGGCGACGCAGTCGCTGATGAATTCGTCGACTCCCGAGTCGGCGAAAGAACTGCAGGACGATTTAGCGTCGCTGAGCGAGAAGTGGGACGCGTTGACGAGCGGCACGTCGAAGCGAAAAGCGGCGTTGGAATCGAATCGCTCGAAGGCGGAGAAGTACGAAAAAGCGAGAGGGATATTCGTGCCGTGGCTCGTCGACGCCGAACGACGATTCGCTTCGCTCGACGAAGCGGACGTCGAGCCGGAGACGCTGACGAAACAGCAGGAGGAAACGCGCGCGTTCAACGACGAAATTTCAAAAATGAAACCCGAACTCAATGACGTAATCGACGCCGGGAACGATTTGATCGACGGACGCAATCCCGACGACGACGAGGAGGCGAAGAGAATTCGCGACGAGGTCGACGACTCGACGACGCGTTACGGCGAATTGACGCGAGGCGTCGGCGAACGATGGGACGTTCTCGTCTCGAGTCTCACGTCGTCGAGTCAATTTACGAGTCTTTACGAAGTGCTCGTCGTCTACATCGCCCAGGGCGTCGCTCAGACGAAGAGCTGGCCGCTCGTCGGGCTACTGCCGCCCGTCATCGAGAAGCAAATCGAAGCGTTTGAGGACTTTGAAGCGGAGGTGGCCGGAAAACGACGCGAGGTCGATTCCGTTTTGGAAAAAGGAAAGGAGTTGATGGAACGAAAGGGCGCGTCGCCTTCCGTGGGATTGCAGCGCAAGTTGGCTGACATACGACGGCAGTGGGACGATTTGGAGGAGTCGGTCGGCGCCTATCGCGTCACGTTGGACGAGACGCTTGAGAAAGCGGAGAGATTCCAGGCGGCGTACGACGACTTTGAGTCGTATTTGACCGAAAAGGAGGAAGCGTTAAACGCCTTTGGAGGAATCGGAGTTCGAGTTGATGACGTCAAAAAACAGGAAGAGGAAATTCAGGTACGATAGGACACCATTGAGATGAGTGTATCTTTAGTTTTTCTTTTAGGCGTTTAATGCTGATGTCGTTGAGCATGCTGCTCCTTTGAAGGAAGTCGACGAATTGGCTAGTGATCTTTGCACGGGACGAGCGGACGATGACGAGGACAAGAAAGGAATTGATCACATGGTGGAAAATCATCACAAGTGCTATGATTCTTTGTGCGCGCGAGTTGAATCGCGTAAGAAGAAGGTCGAAGATGCCGTGCCCGTTGTGGAGAAATACAATCCCGCTTTTTCGGAATTAAATGTCTGGCTCAGCGAGTTGGAACCGCAAGTGAAGGAGCTCGAACCAATAGGAATCGTTCCTGAGAAAATCAAGGAACAGTTGGACGAGCATTCGGCTATTGGCGACAAACTGAACGGTCGTAAACCCGATTTCGAGAACGTCGTGTCGTTTGGAAACGAAGTCTTGGCTATTCCGCGACCCGAAGGAGACACTGGGGCAAAGGAAGTGATTGACGAACTGACTGATTTGCAGAAGAGGTGGAATGAAGCCGTTCGCTTACTCAATGAACGCCAAGGAATTTTGACAATTTATTACACGAAGAGTCAACCGTATTATCAGATTTACATCATTCTCGAGACGTGGCTCGTCAGTGTACACGATCGAATGGCTCCACTGGAGGAGACACCAGCACCAACCACTCCCGAGGCCATTCAGGAAAACGTCGCCGTCGTTGAAGCGATTCAGCAGGAGTTCTCAGCCTACGAGCCCGAATGGGAGAAACTGAGCGAAGCAGCGGACGATTTCGCGAACAGTCGGCCAGAAGACGATCCTGTGCGAGACGAAATCAAAGGAAAAGTATCTGGACTGAATGACAAATGCAAGGAAGCAAAGTCTTCAGTTGATGACAAGGCAAAATCTCTACACGACTCGCTAGCTGACAGTCAGAAGGCAGTGGGCGATTTGGACAACGTTCTTAAGTTCGTGGAAGAGAAGCAGAAGGACATCGATTCAGCTGAACTCCCTGACGTCGAACCGGAACAGATTGAGAAACAATTGGCTGAGCATCAAGCGCTCTCTGATCTCGTGAATGACTTTGAGCCAAGAGAAAAGGAGGTAGAAGACTGCGTTGGGAAATTAGTCGAAAATGCGAAACCAGACGATCCATTGAAAGCAGAATTGGAAAAACTGCAGAGAGAATGGCCACAGTTGACCTCAGCTGTTGATGACCGCAAGGCAAAGTTGGACGACGCTCTCAAAAAAGCTCACCGATTCAAGAAAGTTCACGGCGACATGTCAGATTGGCTGGATGACACCGAGAAAGAACTCGACGCTATGGCACCCATCTCTACTCAACCAGAGAAACTTGACGAGCAAAAGGAAGCGTGCAAAGTCTTCCAGGAGAAAGTGGAAGCACAAAAACCGATGCTAGACGACGTTCATACGGCAGCAGACGAGCTTCTGAGTGATACGCCTGAAGACAGTCCCAAACGAGCGCAGATAGACTCAGCTGTGAAGGAAGACGATGACCGGTATAAGGCTCTTGAAGCGAAACTTGCAGAACGACAACATTCGTTAGACGACGGTCGCGACAAAGTAGACAGATTTGAAAAGGCCAAAGCTGCGTTTGTTCCTTGGCTGGAGGAAGCAGAAGAGAAAGCAAAAACGTTCACCGAACCAGAAGGTGAACCAGAAAAGCTGAAGCAGCAGCAGGAAGAAACGCGAGCTTTCAATAGCGAAGTAGCCACTCAGAAACCGGAGTTGGACGAAGTCATTGCCGCATGCAATGATCTTCTGTCAGATCACAGTCCAGAAGAGGAAGGCGTTCAAGAGACGCAGGACCAAGTGAAAGACTGGGTCGATCGTTACAACAATCTAACAGTTGTAGTCAAAGAACGATGGACCACTTTAATGTCAAGCATCGAAATTGCGACTCAATTCACGGAATTGTACGAAATTCTTGTGACGTACATCGTCGCCAGTGTGGCGAAAGTGAAGGAATGGCCGCCTATTGCCTTGCTATTCGAACCACTGAAACAGCAGTCAGACGATTACAAAGAATTCGAATCGGACGTCTCTGGCAAACGTCACGAAGTCGAATCTGTATTGTCCAAAGGAGAAGAGCTCGTTGCTAAGAGTAAGTCTCCAGAGGTCGAGGAGAAAATCGCCGGAATCCGCAAGCAGTGGGACGACTTGGAAGAAGAAGTAAAACAATACCGATTAAAGCTTGACGAAACATTGGAGAAATCGGAGAGATTCCAAACAGCGTACGACACATTCGACGAGTACCTCAAAGAGAAAGAAGTGGCGGTGAAAAGTCTTCCAACGGTTGGCGTTCGACCAGATGAATTGGCCAAGCAAAACGAAGAAGTGCAAATTTTCGTGACCGATTTGGAGGAGCACGAGCCAGAACTGAAAGAGTTTGACGATCTAGCAGCCGACCTTTGTGCGGGCCGTCTAGAGGACGACGAACACAAGCAGCCGATTGACGCAATGCAGAAGAACCATCACAAGCGATACAAGGCTCTTACAGTTCGCTCAGGAAAGCGTAAGAAGAACATGGCCAAAGCTTTGCCAATTGCCGAGAAATACAATCCCGCTTTTGCGGATTTGAATGTCTGGCTTGGCGAGTTGGAACCGCAAGTGAAGGAGCTTGAGCCGATAGGCATTGTTCCCGAGAAAATCAAGGAACAGTTGGACAATCATTCGGCTCTTTGCGAGAATTTGAACAGTCGTAAACCCGATTTCGAGAACGTCGTGGCTTTTGGAAACGAGCTCTTGGCCATACCGCGACCTGAAGCCGATACAGGATCAAAGGAAGTCGTCGATGAACTGACTGATTTGCAGAACAGGTGGAATGAAGTCGTTCGTCTACTCAATGAACGCCAAGGAGTCTTGACGATTTATTACACGAAGAGTCAACCGTACTATCAGATTTACGTCATTCTCGAGACGTGGCTCGTCAGTGTACACGATCGAATGGCTCCACTGGAAGAGACACCAGCACCAACCACTCCCGAGACTATTCAGGAAAAGGCTGCCGTCGTTGAGGCTATTCAACAAGAGTTTTCAGCCTACGAGCCCGAATGGGAGAAACTGAGCGCAGCAGCGGACGATTTCGCAAACAGTCGGCCAGAAGACGATCCTGTGAGAGACGAAATCAAAAGGAAAGTATCTGGACTCAATGACAAATGCAAGGAGGAGAGGTCTGCGGTCGATGACAAGGCGAAATCTCTACACGACTCGCTAGCTGACAGTCAGAAGGCAGTGGGCGATTTGGACGACGTTCTCAAGTTCGTGGAAGAGAAGCAGAAGGAAATCGATTCAGCTGAAACTCCAGACGTCGAACCGGAACAGATTGAGAAACAATTGGCTGAACATCAAGCGCTCTCCGATCTCGTTAATGACTTTGGGCCGAGAGAAAAGGAAGTGGAAGATTGCGTTGGGAAATTAGTCGAAAATGCGAAACCAGACGATCCATTGAAAGCAGAATTGGAAAAACTACAGAGAGACTGGCCTCAGTTGACTTCAGCTGTAGAAGCCCGCAAGACAAAGCTGGACGACGCTCTGGAAAAAGCTCACCGATTCAAGAAAGTTCACGGCGACATGTCAGATTGGCTGGATGACACCGAGAAAGAACTCGATGCTATGGCACCAATTTCTACTCAGCCAGAGAAACTTGACGAGCAAAAGGACGCGTGTAAAATTTTCCAGGACAAAGTGGAAGCTCAAAAGCCAGTGCTTGACGACGTTCATACAGCAGCAGACGAGCTTCTGAGTGATACGCCTGAAGACAGTCCCAAACGAGCGCAGATAGACTCAGCTGTTAAGGACGACGACGATCGCTATAAGAATCTTGAAGCGAAGCTTGCAGAACGACAACGTTCATTAGACGACGGTCGAGACAAAGTAGACAGATTTGAAAAAGCAAAGGCAGCCTTCGTTCCTTGGCTTGAAGAGGCGGAGAAAAAGGCGAAGACGTTCACCGAACCAGAAGGTGAACCAGAGAAACTGAAGCAGCAGCAGGAAGAAACGCGAGCTTTCAATAGCGAAGTAGCCACTCAGAAACCAGAATTGGACGATGTCATTGCCGCAAGTAGTGATCTTCTGTCAAATCACAGTCCAGACGAGGAAGGCGTTCAAGAGACGCAGGACCAAGTGAAGGACTGGGTCGATCGCTACAACAATCTAACAGTTGTAGTCAAAGAAAGATGGACCACTTTAATGTCGAGCATCGAAATTGCGACTCAATTCACCGATTTGTACGAAGTATTGGTGACGTACATCGTCGCTGGAGTGGCTAAAGTAAAGGAATGGCCGCCTATAGCATTGCTATTTGAACCACTGAAACAGCAAACAGACGATTTTGAAGAATTCGAATCGGACGTGTCTGGCAAACGTCACGAAGTCGAGTCTGTATTGTCCAAAGGAGAAGAGCTCGTTGCAAAGAGCAAGTCTCCAGAGGTCAAGGAGAAAATCGCCGGAATCCGCAAGCAGTGGGACGAATTGGAAGAAGAAGTAAAGCAGTATCGACTACGGCTCGACGAAACGTTGGAAAAATCGGAGAGATTCCAAACAGCCTACGAAACATTTGACGAGTACCTCAAAGGAAAAGAAGAGGCCGTGAAGAACCTTCCGACCGCGGGCATTCGACAGGACGAATTGATCAAACAGAACGAAGAAGTGCAAATGTTCACAACCGATTTGGAAGAGCACGAGCCAGAACTGAAAGAGTTGGATGATTTAGCAACCGATCTTTGTTCGGGCCGTTCAGACGACGACGAACATAAGCAACCTATCGACGTGATGCAGTCAAATCATCACACGCGATACGACGCTTTGAAACGGGTCGCAGACGACCGTAAAAAGGACGTCGAGAATGCTTTGCCAATTGCCGAGAAATACAATCCCGCTTTCTCCGAATTACATGTCTGGCTCAGCGAGTTGGAACCGCAAGTCAAGGAGCTCAAACCAATAGGAATCGTTCCCGAGAAAATCAAGGAACAGTTGGACGAGCATTCGGCTATTTGCGAGAAACTGAACAGTCGAAAGCCCGATTTTGAAAACGTCGTGTCGTCTGGAAACGAGCTCTTGGCTATTCCGCGACCCGAAGGAGACACGGGGGCAAAAGAAGTCGTCGACGAGCTAAATGATTTGCAAGACAGGTGGAATGAAGTCGTTCGCCTACTCAATGAACGCCAAGGAGTTTTGACACTGTACTACACAAAAAGTCAACCGTACTATCAGACTTACATCATACTCGAGACGTGGTTAGTCAGTGTCCATGATCGAATGGCTCCACTGGAGGAGGCACCAGCACCAACCACTCCCGAGGCTATTCAAGAAAACGTTGCCGTCGTTGAAGCAATTCAACAGGAGTTTTCAACATACGAACCCGAATGGGAGAAACTGAGCGAAGCTGCGGACGATTTCGCGAACAGTCGGCCAGAAGACGATCCTGTGCGAGACGAAATCAAAGGAAAAGTATCTGGGTTGAATGACAAATGCAAGGAGGAGAAGTCTTCGGTTGATGACAAGGCGAAATCTCTACACGACTCGCTAGCTGACAGTCAGAAAGCAGTGGGCGATTTGGACGACGTTCTTAAGTTCGTGGAAGAGAAGCAGAAGGACATCGATTCAGCTGAACTTCCCGACGTCGAACCGGAACAGATTGAGAAACAATTGGCTGAACATCAAGCGCTCTCTGATCTCGTGAATGACTTTGAGCCAAGAGAAAAGGAGGTAGAAGACTGCGTTGGAAAATTAGTTGAAAAGGCGAAACCGGATGACCCACTGAAAGCAGAATTGGAAAAACTACAGAGAGACTGGCCTCAGTTGACTTCAGCTGTAGAAGCCCGCAAGACAAAGTTGGACGACGCTCTGGAGAAAGCTCACCGATTCAAGAAAGTTCACGGCGACATGTCAGATTGGCTGGATGACACTGAGAAAGAACTCGATGCTATGGCACCAATTTCTACTCAGCCAGAGACACTTGACGAGCAAAAAGAAGCGTGCAGAGTTTTCCAGGACAAAGTGGAAGCACAAAAGCCAGTGCTAGACGACGTTCATACGGCGGCAGACGAGCTTCTGAGCGATACGCCTGAAGGCAGTCCCAAACGAACGCAGATAGACTCAGCTGTGAAGGACGACGACGATCGCTATAAGAATCTTGAAGCGAAGCTAGCAGAACGACAACGTTTATTAGACGACGGTCGAGACAAAGTAGACAGATTTGAAAAGGCCAAGGCTGCGTTTGTTCCTTGGCTTGAAGAAGCAGAAGAGAAAGCAAAGACGTTCACCGAACCAGAAGGTGAACCAGAGAAACTGAAGCAGCAGCAGGAAGAAACGCGAGCTTTCAATAGTGAAGTCGCCACTCAGAAACCAGAATTGGACGATGTCATTGCCGCAAGTAGTGATCTTCTGTCAAATCACAGTCCAGACGAGGAAGGGGTTCAAGAGACGCAGGACCAAGTGAAGGGCTGGGTCGATCGCTACAACAATCTAACAGTTGTAGTCAAAGAACGATGGACCACTTTAATGTCGAGCATCGAAATTGCGACTCAATTCACGGATTTGTACGAAGTATTGGTGACGTATATCGTCGCTGGAGTGGCTAAAGTAAAGGAATGGCCGCCAATAGCATTGCTATTCGAACCACTGAAACAGCAAACAGACGATTTCGAAGAATTCGAATCGGACGTCTCTGGCAAACGTCACGAAGTCGAATCGGTATTGTTGAAGGGAGAAGAGCTCCTTGCCAAGAGTAAGTCTCCAGAGGTCAAGGAGAAAATCGCCGGAATCCGCAAGCAGTGGGACGAATTAGAAGAAGAAGTTAAACAGTATCGTTTACGGCTTGATGAAACATTGGAAAAATCGGAGAGATTCCAAGCAGCGTACGACACACTTGACGAGTACCTCAATGAAAAAGAAGTGGCGGTAAAAAGCCTTCCAACCGTTGGCGTTCGGCCAGACGAATTGGCCAAACAGAGCGAAGAAGTGCAAATTTTCCTGACCGATTTGGAGGAGCACGAGCCAGAACTGAAAGAGTTTGACGATCTAGCAGCCGATCTTTGTGCGGGCCGTCCAGAGGACGACGAACACAAGCAGCCGATTGACGCAATGCAGAAGAACCATCACAAGCGATACAAGGCTCTAAAAGTTCGCTCAGGAAAGCGTAGGAAGAACATGGCCAAAGCTTTGCCGATCGCCGAGAAATACAATCCCGCTTTTGCGGATTTGAATGTCTGGCTCAGCGATTTGGAACCGCAAATGAAAGACCTCGAACCTATAGGCATTGTTCCAGAGAAAATCAAGGAACAGTTGGACGATCATTCGGCTCTTTGCGAGAATTTGAACAGTCGTAAACCCGATTTTGAGAACGTCGTGGCTTTTGGAAACGAACTCTTGGCTATTCCGCGACCTGAAGCCGATACAGGAACAAAGGAAGTCGTCGATGAACTGACTGATTTGCAGAACAGGTGGAATGAAGTCGTTCGTCTACTCAATGAACGCCAAGGAGTCTTGACGATTTATTACACGAAGAGTCAACCGTACTATCAGATTTACGTCATTCTCGAGACGTGGCTCGTCAGTGTACACGATCGAATGGCTCCACTGGAAGAGACACCAGCACCAACCACTCCCGAGACTATTCAGGAAAAGGCTGCCGTCGTTGAGGCTATTCAACAAGAGTTTTCAGCCTACGAGCCCGAATGGGAGAAACTGAGCGCAGCAGCGGACGATTTCGCAAACAGTCGGCCAGAAGACGATCCTGTGAGAGACGAAATCAAAGGGAAAGTATCTGGACTCAATGACAAATGCAAGGAGGAGAAGTCTGCGGTTGATGACAAGGCGAAATCTCTACACGACTCGCTAGCTGACAGTCAGAAGGCCGTGGGCGATTTGGACGACGTTCTCAAGTTCGTGGAAGAGAAGCAGAAGGAAATCGATTCAGCTGAAACTCCAGACGTCGAACCGGAACAGATTGAGAAACAATTGGCTGAACATCAAGCGCTCTCCGATCTCGTTAATGACTTTGAGCCGAGAGAAAAGGAAGTGGAAGATTGCGTTGGGAAATTAGTCGAAAATGCGAAACCAGACGATCCATTGAAAGCAGAATTGGAAAAACTACAGAGAGACTGGCCTCAGTTGACTTCAGCTGTAGAAGCCCGCAAGACAAAGCTGGACGACGCTCTGGAAAAAGCTCACCGATTCAAGAAAGTTCACGGCGACATGTCAGATTGGCTGGATGACACCGAGAAAGAACTCGACGCTATGGCACCCATCTCTACTCAGCCAGAGAAACTTGACGAGCAAAAGGAAGCGTGCAAAGTTTTCCAGGACAAAGTGGAAGCTCAAAAGCCAGTGCTTGACGATGTTCATACAGCAGCAGACGAACTTCTGAGTGATACGCCTGAAGACAGTCCCAAACGATCGCAGATAGACTCAGCTGTGAAGGAAGACGACGATCGCTATAAGGCTCTTGAAGCGAAGCTAGCAGAACGACAACGTTTATTAGACGACGGTCGAGACAAAGTAGACAGATTTGAAAAGGCCAAAGCTGCGTTTGTTCCTTGGCTTGAAGAAGCAGAAGAAAAGGCGAAGACGTTCACCGAACCAGAAGGCGAACCAGAGAAACTAAAGCAGCAGCAGGAAGAAACGCGAGCTTTCAATAGCGAAGTAGCCACTCAGAAACCGGAGCTGGACGAAGTCATTGCCGCAAGTAGTGATCTTCTGTCAAATCACAGTCCAGAAGAGGAAGGCGTTCAAGAGACGCAGGACCAAGTGAAAGACTGGGTTGATCGATATAACGGTCTAACAGTTGTAGTCAAAGAACGATGGACCACTTTAATGTCGAGCATCGAAATTGCGACTCAATTCACGGATTTGTACGAAATTCTTGTGACGTACATCGTCGCTGGAGTGGCTAAAGTAAAGGAATGGCCGCCTATCGCCTTGCTATATGAACCACTGCAACAGCAGTCGGACAATTTCAAAGAATTCGAATCAGACGTCTCTGGCAAGCGTCACGAAGTCGAGTCTGTATTGTCCAAAGGAGAAGAGCTCGTTGCAAAGAGCAAGTCTCCAGAGGTCAAGGAGAAAATCGCCGGAATCCGCAAGCAGTGGGACGAATTGGAAGAAGAAGTAAAGCAGTATCGACTACGACTCGACGAAACGTTGGAAAAGTCGGAGAGATTCCAAGCGGCATATGACACATTTGACGAGTACCTCAAAGGAAAAGAAGAGGCCGTTAAGAATCTTCCGACTGCAGGCATTCGACCAGACGAATTGATGAAACAGAACGAAGAAGTGCAAATGTTCACAACCGATTTGGAAGAGCACGAGCCAGAGCTGAAAGAAATCGACGATCTGGCGGCCGATCTTTGTTCGGGCCGCTCGGACGACGATGAGCATAAGCAGCCAATCGAAGTGATGCAGTCGAATCATCACACACGATACGACGCTTTGAAACGGGTCGCAGACGACCGTAAAAAGAAAATCGAGAAGGCTTTGCCACTTGCCGAGAAATACAATCCCGTTTTCTCAGAATTGAATGTCTGGCTCAGCGAGTTGGAACCACAAGTGAAGGAGCTCGAACCAATAGGCATTGTTCCTGAGAAAATCAAGGAACAGTTGGACGAGCATTCGGCTCTTTGCGAGCAATTGAACGGTCGTAAACCCGATTTTGAGAACGTCGTGTCGTCTGGAAACGAGCTCTTGGCCATACCGCGACCCGAAGGAGATAGTGGGGCAAAGGAAGTCGTTGACGAACTGACTGATTTGCAGAACAGGTGGAATGAAGTCGTTCGCCTACTCAATGAACGCCAAGGAATCTTGACAATTTATTACACGAAGAGTCAACCGTACTATCAGATTTTCGTCATTCTTGAGACGTGGCTCGTCAGTGTACACGATCGAATGGCTCCACTGGAAGAAGCCTCAGCACCAACCACTCCCGAGGCTATTCAAGAAAACGTTGCTGTGGTTGAAGCGATTCAGCAGGAGTTTTCAGCTTACGAACCCGAATGGGAGAAACTGAGTGAAGCAGCAGACGATTTTGCAAACAGTCGGCCAGAAGACGATCCTGTGCGAGACGAAATCAAAGGAAGAGTATCTGGACTCAATGACAAATGCAAGGAGGAGAAGTCTTCGGTTGATGACAAGGCGAAATCTCTACACGACTCGCTAGCTGACAGTCAGAAAGCAGTGGGCGATTTGGACGACGTTCTCAAGTTCGTGGAAGAGAAGCAGAAAGAAGTTGATTCAGCTGAAGCTCCAGACGTCGAACCGGAACAGATTGAGAAACAATTGGCTGAGCATCAAGCGCTCTCTGATCTCGTGAATGACTTTGAGCCGAGAGAAAAGGAAGTAGAAGATTGCGTTGGAAAATTAGTTGAAGATGCGAAACCAGACGATCCATTGAAAGCAGAATTGGAAAAACTACAGAGAGAATGGCCACAGTTGACTTCATCTGTAGCAGCCCGCAAGACAAAGTTAGACGACGCTCTGGACAAAGCTCATCGATTCAAGAAAGTTCACGGCGACATGTCAGATTGGCTGGATGACACCGAGAAAGAACTCGATGCTATGGCACCCATCTCTACTCGGCCAGAGAAACTTGACGAGCAAAAGGAAGCGTGCAAAGTTTTCCAGGACAAAGTGGAAGCACAAAAGCCGGTGCTAGACGACGTTCATACGGCGGCAGACGAGCTTCTGAGCGATACGCCTGAAGACAGTCCCAAACGAACACAGATAGACTCAGCTGTGAAGGAAGACGACGATCGCTATAAGAATCTGGAAACGAAGCTAGCAGAACGACAACGTTCATTAGACGACGGTCGAGACAAAGTAGACAGATTTGAAAAGGCCAAAGCAGCCTTCGTTCCTTGGCTCGAGGAAGCAGAAGAGAAAGCAAAGACGTTCACCGAACCAGAAGGCGAACCAGAAAAGCTGAAGCAGCAGCAGGAAGAAACGCGAGCTTTCAATAGCGAAGTCGCCACTCAGAAACCGGAGCTAGACGAAGTCATTGCCGCATGCAATGATCTTCTGTCAGATCACAGTCCAGAAGAGGAAGGGGTTCAAGAGACGCAGGACCAAGTGAAAGATTGGGTCGATCGTTACAACAATCTAACAGTTGTAGTCAAAGAACGATGGACGATTTTAATGTCAAGCATCGAAATTGCGACTCAATTCACGGATTTGTACGAAGTATTGGTGACGTACATTGTCGCTGGCGTGGCGAAAGTGAAGGAATGGCCGCCTATCGCCTTGCTATTCGAACCACTGAAACAGCAGTCAGACGATTACAAAGAATTCGAATCGGACGTCTCTGGCAAACGTCACGAAGTCGAGTCTGTATTGTCCAAAGGAGAAGAGCTCGTTGCCAAGAGCAAATCTCCAGAAGTTGAAGAAAAAATCGCCGGAATCCGCAAGCAGTGGGACGAATTGGAAGAAGAAGTGAAACAATACCGATCAAAGCTCGACGAAACATTGGAAAAATCGGAGCGATTCCAAACAGCCTACGACACGTTCAACGAGTACTTGGAAGCAAAAGAGCGCGACGCGAAAAACCTACCATCGGTTGGCGTTCGACCAGACGAAGTAGAAAAACAGTGCGAAGAAGTGAAGACCTTTGTGGCAGAGCTTCTCGAACACGAGCCAGAATTGAAGCAGTTCGACGATCTAGCAACCGATCTTTGCTCGGGACGCGCCGACGACGACGAGCACAAAAAACCAATCGACATAATGCGATCGAATCATCACAAGCGATACGACTCGTTGAAGAAACGC
Organism: Oscarella lobularis; assembly: GCF_947507565.1. NCBI lineage: Eukaryota > Metazoa > Porifera > Homoscleromorpha > Homosclerophorida > Oscarellidae > Oscarella > Oscarella lobularis. The sequence continues at coordinate 512,976 of NC_089191.1, read as the reverse complement.
GTTACTAAGAAACAAGCGACGTTCGAGAATGCCGTGCCGATCGTCGCCAAGTACGACGTCGCTTTCGCCGAGTTGAACGCCTGGCTTAACGACTTGGAACCGATCGTCAAAAATCTTCCGCCGATCGGCGTCGTGCCGGAGAACCTCCAGCGGGAAATCGACGAACACAAGGCGCTCTGCGATCGTCTCAACGGTCGCAAACCGGACTTCGACAACGTCGTCGCGTGCGGCAACGAACTGCTCGCGATTCCGCGACGCAAAAACGATCCGAACGTGAAGACGATCGTCGACGAGTTGTCGAATCTTCAGGATCGCTGGAACGAAGTCGTTCGTCTGTTGAACGAGCGACAGGGCGTTCTCGGCGTTTGCTTCAACAAAAGCCAAATCTTCTACAACGTCGTCGTGGTGATCGAGACGTGGCTCGTTCGCGTCGACGAGCGACTTCGGCCGGAGAAGACGACACCCGCCGCTTCGAATCCAACGGCAATTCAGGGAGAAATCGCAACAGTCGAGGTAAGGTGTTCAATAAATAATAATTAAAATACGCTTCATTATTTAAATTCATAGGCTATTCAAAATGAGTTTGCTACCTACGAACCTCAGCTCCAAGAGATGTCCGAAGCAGCGGCGGAGTTTCTTGCTAGTCGCCCCGAAGACGACGCCGGACGAGAGGAGATCGAAAAGCGAGCGTCGAACGTGCGGGATAATTTCAAGGACGCTAAGAACCGAGTCGACGACCGACTGTCGACGCTCACGCTGGCGTTGGAAGGAAGTCAGAAGGCTGCCGGCGACGTAGACGACGTATTGGCGTGGATAAAGGCCAAACAGGACGAAATCGACGCTGCCGAAGCGCCTCACGTAGAACCAGAGAAAGTCGAAGAACAACTAAAAGAACATCAGGTGAGATAAAAATATTTTATTATGTAAAAAGGTAGACAAGACTTATGTTCTTCTTTTCAGCCGTTTGCTGACGATTTGAAGGCCTATAAACCGACCGTAGACGAAGTGCGGGGATCCGTAGGAAAACTAGTCGACGAAGCGGAGCCGGACGATCCTCTCAAAGTCGATTTGGAGCGTCTGAACGTCGCTTGGGACGCGTTAGAGTCGTCGTCGAACGATCGCAAGCGCGCGTTGGAGGACGGACTCGATAAAGCGCGTCGCTACAAGAGACTCCGCGACGAGACGAACGATTGGTTGACCGACGCCGAAGCGGAACTCGAAAAACATTCCGGCATCGTTCCGTTGCAGCGAGACGCTTTGAACGACGAGATCGCGTTCTGCGACGCGTTTAGGGAGAAAGTCGAAGCGCAGAAACCCGTCCTCGACGACGTTCATCGAGCCGCCGACGATCTTACGTCTCCTCGTCCCGAAGACGATTCCGAGCGACGAGACGTCGATTCTCAAGTGAAGGAATTGGACGAGAGATACGATAAACTTTCGGCTGGAGTCGGCGTTCGTCTCGCCGCGCTGCGAGACGGTCTCGACAAAACGGGCGATTTTGATAAAGCGAGGGAGAAATTCGTTCCGTGGTTGGACGAAGCGGAGCGACGATTCGCCGAGCTCGGCGACGTCGACGCCAATCCGGATCGACTGAAAGAACAGCAGGACGAAACTCAGGTAAAACATCAAACGAAACTCCAAACAAAATTCTATATTCTATTTTAATTAGAAATTCAACGAGGAAGTCTCAACTCAGAAACCGATGCTAGACGACTTGGAAACGGCGTTCGGCGCGTTGGCGGCGACTCGCGATCCGGACGAAATGAAGCCGCTTCGAGGCGAAGTCGACTCCTGGATACAACGCTACGATCGTCTCGTCATTCTAATCAAAGAACGTTGGAGTCTTCTCATGTCGAATCTCACGACGGCGACTCAATTCAACGAGCTCTATCAAGTTCTCGTCACCTACATCGTCGCTGGCGTCGTCAAAGTGAAAGAGTGGCCCGTCATCGGTCTCCTGCCTGACGTCATTCGACAGCAAATCAATTCGTTCGAAGAATTCGAGTCCGAAATCGCCGGCAAGCGACACGAAGTCGAATCGGTCTTGGCGAAAGGCGACGAGCTTTTGTCGAAGAGTCCGACGCCGTCGGAGGACGTCAAAGCGAAATTAGACGGCGTGAGGAAACAGTGGGACGATTTGGAAAAGGAATCGGACGCCTATCGTTCTCAACTCGACTCGACAATGGAAAAAGCGGAGAAATTCAAAGGGAGTCACGACGCGTTCGGCGCCTATCTCAAGGAGAAAGAAGTGGACGTGAAAAAGCTTCCCGCCGTCGGCGTTCGTCTCGAGCCGGTCACCGAACAATTGGACGGCGTCAACGTTCTCGCCGCCGATCTCGTCGAAAGCGAGCCGCGTTTTGCGGAGATGGAACGTCTCGCCGTCGATTTGTGTGCCGATCGGGCGGACGACGACGTTCACAAGCGGGAAATCGACGCGATGGTGGCGAACTATCGAAAGCGATACGGCACGTTTAAGACGCGAGTCGGTAAGAAGAAGAAGACGTTGGAGAAAGCGATGCCCGTCGTCGGCGAGTATAACGTCGCTTTGGACGAGTTGCGCGTGTGGCTCGCCGAGTTGGAGCCGCGAGTCAAGGAACTCGGCCCCATCGGCATCAAACCGGATGAAATACAGAAACAAATTGACGAACATAAGGTATATATATATATCGAAGTTTCCTTTGTATTTTTTATGTCTACGTTTTCTTTCTAGGTCTTATGCGATAGATTGAACGGTCGAAAGCCCGATTTCGATAAGGTCGTGAGACTCGGCAACGACGTTCTCTCCATTCCTCGTCCCGCCGAGAACGCCGGCGTTCGCGAAGTGATGACCGAGCTCTCGCAACTTCAAGATCTCTGGAACGAGCTCGTTCGACTCTTGAACGAACGACAGGGACAGCTGACGTCGTTTTTCACCAAAAGCCAGCTCTATTATCATCCGCTATCCGCCGTCGAAACGTGGCTAGGCGAAGTGGAGAAACGGTTGGAGCCGTTGGAATCAACTGCTGTTACTCCAGCGGCAATACAACACCAAGCAGCCGTGGCTGAAGTGCGAATAAACGATCCCTAAATAAGATGGTTTTTTAAAAGGGTTTTCTTTAGGCTGTTGGAGAAGAGCTCAAATTGAATGAGCCGAAGATCGACGAAATTGTCAAAGCGGCTGACGACTTCACCGAAGATCGGCCCAAAGACGATCCCGCTCGCGACGAAATAGCGAGTCAAGTGGCGTCGATTCGCGACAAATTCGACGCATTTAAGGCGAAGGCAAAAAGCAAAGCGGACGATCTCGAAAACTCCCTGGGACGAGCGCGCGATTTCCAAGCGACGATGAACGACTTGGTCGTCCGATTGCGAGCAATCGAAGCGAAAGCGGACCGACTCGAACGCTACTACGTCGACGTGGAGAAAATCAAGCAAACAGAGACGGAAATCGAGACGAACGTCAAGAGCGATTTACACGCGCTCCAGCCGGACTACGAGTCGATTTTACGCGTCGCCGAAGAGCTGAAAGACGGTAAAACGAACGAGGAAAAATCGGCCGTCGACGAACGACTCGAGCCCGTGCTGTCGGCGTGGGAAAGCGCTACGACGAAAGTCGATGGCCTAGGCGACGAAATCGAAGGAGCGCTCAGCCGAGCGGAGGACTTCCACGCGCGCGTCGACGAAGTCGTCGCGTGGATCGGCGGCAAATCAATAGAACTTGATAGCGCTTCACCCGTGAAGGCGACTCCGAGCGCCGTCAAAGAGCAAATCGAATCGCATCGACCCGTTCTCAAAGCCGTTCACGTCTATCGAGGCGACGTCGATCAATTTCGTCGCGACGTCGGCGAATTCGCTCAACGAATTCCCGCCGATCATCCCGATCGTCGACTTCTCGACGACGCGTGGGCGAAAGTCGAGAAGGCGTACGGCGACGTCGAAACGGCGTCGACGACGCGACAAAGCGACTTAAATCGCGGCTTGACGCGAGCGGAGAAATTCCAATCCGACGGCAGCACGCTTCTTCTCTGGTTGTCGTCGACGAGCATTGACATCGATTCGCTCCAGTGCACGCTCGACGAACCGGAATCGGTGAAAACGGCGACGTCAAAGGCGCGAGAAATTCAAGACGACATCGATCGGCACGGCGACGCGGTCAAGTCGCTTTCGTCGCAGATTCCCGTCTTGACGGAACGTCTCCCCGAAGATGAGCCGTCGAAGGCCGTCGTCGTCGAACGCGAGCAGACGGTCGTGGATCGGTATAATAAGTTGAGACCGATCGTGAAGGAGAGGATTCGTTTGTACGGCGACGTTTTGTTGCCCAAAGCCGAGGCGTTTCGATCGGGTGTCGGCGAGTTGAAGCCGTGGCTCGGCGAAAAGGAAGCGTCGTTGGGTCGACTGGGAAGAAAACCGGCCGACGCGGACGCTATAAAAGCGCAGAAAGACGAAATTAAGGTTTGTAGGGTAAAGGGGAAGTATCTATTATCGTCATTTTCCTTTTTTTTGTAGAAATTGCTTGCTGATTTGGACAAAGGTGAACCGAAGCTCGCCAAGTTGGAAACGATTGTAGACGAAGTGAGCGACGCTCTCGACGACGACAATCTCGTCAAAACGGCGAAAATCGAATGCGAGGACCTTCGTCGCGCCTTCAATCATCTCAAAGACGCAATCCGAGCCAAAGAGGCAGCTCTCGACGCCGCCTTGGGACAGGTGGAGGGATTCTCTTCGGGAATTGAAAGTTTGATCGATAGTCTCAAGTCGACGGGCGACGCCGTGGCGGCGCTCGAACCGGCGGCTCCGACGCCGGAAGCGGTACGAGATAACCAAAATCGTCTCAAGGAGCTGAACGGAAAGTTGGATAATTTGAAACCGAGCTACGAATCCGTTCTCAAAGCGGCCGAAGATTTGAAAGCGACGTGCAGTCCCGACGACGCGGCGGCTATCGCTGAGAAGACCGGCGCTTTAGTGCGTTTGGTCGAAAGCGTTAGGGAACAGGTTGACGATAAGGAGAAGAAAATGGCTGAAGGGCTGAAACGATCGGAAGCGTTTGCTGGCTTGTTGGACGAGCTGAGGCCGTGGATACACGAGAGACAGGAGAGACTGGATAAGGCGTACCCTGTAATGGCTACGCCCGATACGGTGAAGAAACAGATCGACGTTCACACGGTAAAACATATTGATACTATAATAAGATTTTTTTAAGTTTTGGTTTTGTTGCAGCCTCTGTGTGCCGAAGTTGATCGGTTCCAAGATAAGGTTGGCGATCTCGAGACGGCAGCCAATTCTTTACTCGAGCTCATCCCCGACGAAAGTGCCGGTGTGAATGCGGTGAAAAGTCAGGTCGCTGATACGAAGGAGAAATACGATCGCCTAACGACGTCGGCTCACGAGCGAGAGACGAACCTAAAGGACGGGCTGGCGAGCGCGGAACAATTCCAAGACGATCACGGTAGACTCGCCACGTGGATTGGCGACGCGGAGAAGCAAATAGCGGCGTTGGGAAAAGTCCCAGCGAAACCCGAAGTCATAGAGAAGAAAACGGAACAAGTCCAAGTGAGGCGAATTGAGAAAGGAGGGGGGCCCCCCTCTCACGAATAATATATTTAGGCACTTCAAGAAGATATTGATGGGCATCAATCGGCCGTTGAGTCGGTGTCTGCTCAAGCGGCCCGTCTCGGTTCCGGCTTGCCAGTGGAAGATGATAGCCGAAGGGAAGTGACGGCGGCGGCGGAAGACGATACGGAGCGATACGAAAAGTTGAAGGCTCGCTTGGGTACGTACGCGAAGAAATTGGACCGAGTACGACCCAAAGCTGAGAAGGTGAGAAAATAGAAGTTTGACGATAGTTCTCCGTTGACTGTTTGTGGTAACAGGTACAGTCTCGACTATCCGAATTAAAGCAGAGTCTTCCTCTACTCACGAGCAGTTTGGCTGGGCGTACTGCCGTGCCGATTGAACCCGAGGCGATTAAAGAGGAGCAGGAAGCCGTTATGGTATTTTGGAACGTTTTTTCTGCCCTTTCGTTTGAGGTTTTTTTCGTTTTTTTTAGGCTATTGCGTCAGATCTCGAGAGCTACGCGCCCATGTTCGATTCTCTTCAGGAAGATTTGGGCGCTTTGAAGGGCGATCTCGACGACGATGACGACGGTGACGACACGACGGATCTCGCGCAGGAAGCAGCCGAAGTTGACGGCCTTTTGAGTTCGAGCAAAGGCGACGTTCAAGCCAAATTACAGGCAAGATAAAGAAGAAATTCTCCTGTAAAATCCCTATTATTATGTCTTTTCTATAGGGGCTCTTGGATGCTTTAAAACGCGCCGAAGGTTTCAACGCCACTCTAGCGGACTTCAACGACGAAATCGGCAAAGCGGAGGAGAAATTCGCCAAAGTAGATCACCCAATTCCAATTCATCCTTCAGAAGCTGATCACGTCGTCGAAAAAGCCAAAGTAAGATATCCCAGTACTAATTTCTGAAATTTTATTCCCTCGCTTCGTGTAGGAGTTGCGCTCCGAAGTCGCCTCCTTGAAGCCTCGCTACGACGCCGTTCTGAAGCAGACTGACGACGTTAAGGCGAAATGCGGTCCATCGGAAGCGGCGGCAATCGACGCTCGAGTCTCCGAACTGTCGTCGCGCTGGAACGCTCTCAACGACGGCGTCGAAAAGATCGTGCCCGTCTTGGAAATCGGCGCGACGAAAGTGAAAGAGTTCGACGACGCGGCGAGCGAAGTGGAGCCGTGGATTCTCGCTCGACTACGCGTCGTCAAATCGCCGTTGTTGCTGAGAGCGATACCCGACGGCGTAAAGGAACAGATATCTAAACATAAGGACTTTGTGGCGGCGGTCGAAGCGAAGAGACCTGCCGTTGAAGAATTAGTGAAAATCGAGAAGGATTTGAAGACGCATTGCAGTCCTGAAGACGGCGCCGCTTTGGACGATCGTCTCGGTCGCTTGCAGTCGCAGTGGGACGATCTGATTGGATTTTGCGCGGAGAGAGAGCACGCGCTCGACGACGGATTGCAACAGGCGGTGAAGTTCGAATCGACGTGGAAATCGACGATGGAAGCGATAGGAGAGAGGGATAGGGTCGCGAAAGCGATTAAGCCAATTGGACACGATCGCGATGCCGTCTCAAAGCAACTGGAGGACATAGAAGTGAGAAAGATGGGACAATGACGCGAGGCTCTTGTCTAATTTTCTTTTTGTGCGTTCCTAGGAATTTAGGGAGTCGCTGCAGCCTATACAGGCGAACATAACGATGTTGTTTGGAGACGGGCAGCATCTGATTGATACGTGCGATAAACAGGATTCGCCGGTGATAGAAGACGAGTTGTCGAAGCTGCGAGGACGCTGGGAATTCCTAGTCAAATTCGCGAAAGATCGAAGTCAAAATCTCGAAGATGCTATGATACAGGCAAGGAGGAAATCAATATATACGTGTACCTATTTACTGTACATTTCTTTTTTAGCTTGGTCAGTTCAAGGATATGGTTGGGGGACTTCTCGCTTGGCTCGCTGAAGCCGAATCGTCGCTTCAGACGGCCGAGCAACAACCCGTCGGAATCGAACCGAAGAAAATCAAAGCTGAAATAGCAGAAACTCAAGTACGAAAAATTTGTCTTAGTATATCCCCAACATGTGAATTTCTTTTTTATAGACGTTAGAAAAGGACGTCAACGATCACGAAAATCGCGTCAAGTCAGCAAACGAAGTCGCCGATCAGCTTCTTCGTCAGGGCGGCGCCGAAGCGGGCGACGACGAAATGGCGAAAGAATTGCGCACCGTCAATCAGCGCTACGGCGCTCTCCGAACGGGCATCGTCGCTCGATTGGATCGTCTCAAGAGAGGCCTCGTCGTCGCCGAAGACTACGAAACGAACGCCGAAGCCGTCGTCGATTCGCTAAAAGATCTCGAAGCCGATCGCGACATGAGCGAAGCTCCCGGCGGACTGCCGGAGACGTGCAAGGAACAACGGGCGAAGTTGGAAAACGTTCGCGAGCGTATTGGAGCGCTGGGCGCGCGACTGGAGCAGATCGTCGCGCTGACCGTCGAACTGCGTCAACAGGCGGCGCCGGACGACGTCGACGCGTTGAATTTGCGAGTGAGCGAGACGAAACGACGCGCGAAGGAAGTGCAATCGAGCGCCGATAAACGACAGGCGGAGTTGGATCACGCGCTCGAGACGGCCGAAGAATTTCAAACGGGAGTCGGCGAGACGTTCGCCTGGCTCGGCGTTCTCGAGGAGAAAATTTCCGCGGCGGATCCGGTCGCCTCCGAAGTGCAGCACGTGCGAGAGCAATTGGAACGGCATCGCGAGTTTCAGCACTTACTCGGTCCGCGTCAAGCGGACGTCGACGGAATCAACGACGAGGGAATCGCCATCGTTAAAGTGTGCCTCGGTCGAGATCGACCGAAGATCAATGATCAATTGGCGGAGATTAATCGACGCTGGGCGGCGCTCTGTCACGATTCGGTGCAGAGACAGCAGCGCTTGGAGGAAGCGCTTCTCGCTTCGGGGCAATATCAAGCGGCGTTTGACGGACTCTTGGAGTGGGTCGTCGGCGCGGAGAAGACGCTCAGCGAAGCCGAGCCGACAACGGGAGACGTGGAGAGACTAAAGCTTCTACTCGGAAAACACAAGGTAAAAAAATTATCTCTTATTTATGTATTTATTATAACATATATATTAGACTTTTGTAAAAACTGTTCACGGACGCCGACCGACGTACGAATCCGTCATAAAAGCCGGCACTCTTCTCGTCTCGCACAGCAGCCCTGACGACGCCGCTTCGCTCAAGTTGTCCCTAGGCGATCTCAATCGACGATGGGAGGCTCTGCTCGTCGCCTGCACGACGCGCGGAAAGCGTCTCGAAGACGCCCTTCGACACGCGATGCGTTTCCGAGCGATGCTCAAGCCGCTTCTCGTCTGGATCGCGCAAGTGCAGCCGACCGTCAAAGCCGGCCAGCTGGTGTACGGCGACGTGAAAACGGTACACGTTCTGCGAACGAAACACGGCGCATTGGAAGGAGAAATCAAGACTCGCCAGGGCGACGTCGACGGCGTGCTGACGCTCGGTCGTCAACTCGGTGGCGAAGTCTTCGACGACGGCACGGAAGTCGAAGCGGATTTGGAGCAGTTGGAGAGCCAATGGGCAATTCTTAAGGAATCGTCGATCGCCTACGGCGAAGAGTTAGCCGTCGCCGGCGGCGTGGCGAACGATTTCGAAAGCGAGCACACGTCGCTGATGAAAGATCTCGTCGAGCTCGACGTCGAGTTGTCGCACGCCGGCGAAGTGTCCGACACCGATTTGGCGAAAGTGGAGAATCAGGAGACGAAGCACAAGGACTTTCATCGGCGCTTCGAAGCGATGGGCGTCCGCAACGCGAACGTCAAAACGACCGGAGCTCGCATCTTGGAGCGATGTCATCCGAAGGCGATTCGACCCGTTCGCCTGCGACTCGGCGACTTGGACGCGCGCTGGAAAGCGCTGCGCGATCGATCTGTCGATCGACAGCGCTTGATCGACGACTGTTTGATCCTCTTACGCGGTCTCCAGACGGCAATCGACGAGATGACCGTCTGGTTGACGGAAGCGGAGGGCACCGTCGGCGGATACGAAGTGAAGCCGGTGCCGACCGACGCGACGGAAATTGAGAGACTGATCGTCGAGATCGAAGCGTTTCAGAAGAGAATGGCTCTTTATCAACCGAAAATCGCCGCTCTCATGAAGTATTTGTCGTCGCCGCGACGTCGCGGGAGTCGAGGCCGTGTCGAGGCGGGGAGGAGTCATCAGGTGGCTATAACGGCGTTGAATCGGCGCTGGCAAGCGCTGTGGCTTCGCGTGCTTGAACGAATACAGTCTCTCCAAGGACAACTCGAAAAAGCGAGATTGGTAAGAGAGGGGAAATTTCCAGGGGAGTTTCTTTTTCTACTGAGACTCGTTTTAGGCTCGAATTGTCACCGATTTTGATTTTGATTTGTGGCGGAAGCGCTTCGTCGAGTGGATGGACCTGAAAAAAGTTCGCGTCATTGACATTTTTAGGAAATTTGACGTCAACGGCGACGGACAGCTAAGTCACGACGAATTCGTCGATGGAATAATCGGAACAAGTACGTAGCATTTGAATTAAATTGAAGCGTTTTTCCAACGTTTGTCTTCTTCTCAAGGATTCAAGTCGCACCGTGCCGAGTTGGCGAAAGTCGCGGCTATGTTCGATCAAGATGGAAACGGCTACGTGGACTACAGAGAGTTTGCTAGTCGACTAAGACCGCATCGAATTCAACACCACCCCAAGGGACCTCGAACAGATTCGCAGAAAATCGAAGACGAGGTACAAACAGTCTTCTAAATTTATTTGTTTATTTTTATATTTCTATTCTCCCCCCTAGCTCGATCGTATTATGACGCAGTTCTCTTTCGGCAAAGAGTTCAAGTACACACGAGTCGGAGACGGAAGATATAGGGTAAGTAGGAAAATGTACGCCGAGTTCGTTCCTATAAACTCTTTTTTCCCCTAGTTCGGAGACTCGCAAAAGATCTACATGATACGCGTCCTCCGAAGCACGATCATGGTTCGCGTCGGCGGCGGATGGATGAAACTCGACGAATTTTTCAAGTACTACGACCCAGCAAAAGGTAAAAAATATTATTATATATAAACAATTTTTTTCTGATTAAAGTATTTATTCCAGCTGCCGGTCGCACGAACCTCGAGCTCCGCTCGATGCTTCGCGAGCCGCACAAGCACGTCGGCATTCACTCGATGGGCGCGCGAACGAAACAGCAAACGGCGTTGGCGGCGAAAAATCGCGACACGCTCGCCGCGGCGGCGCGCGACAAGGACGCCGAAGTGACGACTCGCACGCTGGCGAGCGGCCGCACGGAGACGGTCGTCACGAAACGAAAGGAAATCGTCGCCGGCGAAGCGGTGCCGCACGTCGTCGAAGGAGTCGAGCATTCCGGTCAGCTGTCGAAATCGCGGAAAATTCGAAAGCAGACCGGCGCGACGGTGACGAAAACGACGACGCATACGGTCGTACGGCATCCCGTCGTCGAACGGAAAACGATCATGGTGCGGGAAAGATCGCCGGAGACGGAAAGTCCGCCGCCCACGACGACGACGACGACGAAAACGAGAGGCGGCGTCGTCGTACGGCGGACCGTCATTCGCGACGACTCGCCGACGGAAGTCGACGGGAAGACGATTGTGCATCAGAAGAAAACGGTCGTCAAGAAGACGATTGTTCACGATTCGTCGCCGGTTGAGGTCGGCGGGTCGACGAAGACGATCGTTACGCGACGCGGTCCCGTCGTGAAGACGATTATTCGGAAGGGAGAGACGTTGGATGACGATGAGGATGAGACGTCGCGGGAGGCGACGGCGACGGCGACTGCGAAGGCGAACGGGAAATCGACTACTGTGACGTCGAAAACGAGTCGATCTCATGGAGGAAAAACGACGACTACGACGACTACGACGGTCAGGAAAACGTCTGGTGGTCCTAAATCGCACCTTCCTGTTAGATCTCCTTCTGGTAAAGGGCCAAAGGCAGAAGAAAAGTAGGTTAGTGCAGAACTAAGCTCAATGGTTTGAAAATGGAATTTTTTGTCTCTGGACGTTTTTTTGGTGTTTGTATTGTTTTTCAGTGATTGCGGTTTTGTTGAGTGTTTATTTCTTGTTAACTTCACGAATTACACGTCATCTGTATGGCCCAACCTATTGAGGTTAGCGTGCGTCCCCTTTTTTCGACATGGAATGCTTGTTGGGAATTGCCGGCAAAGACTTCGTTGTCTTCGCGTCGGACAGCATGGCGAGTCACAGCATTATCGTTATCAAAGATGGTAAGAGCCCTGCAGCGCGAGGGGGCCCCTTCTCATGCAATTCTTTTCTCTAGACGTCAACAAGATGTTTCAAATGGACGATCGCCTTGCGATGGTCGTTAGCGGAGCTCCGGGCGACACAACGACGTTTGGAGAGTTGATTCAGAGGAACGTTCAACTTTACAAGATACGACACGGTAAGGAAAAAGGAAAAAATAAACGTCCGTAACTTTGGTTTACGAAACAACGATTTTCTTTTAGGATACTCGCTCAGTCCTCACGCCGCGGCTAGTTTCACTCGACAGAATCTAGCCAAGGCCCTACGAGAAGTCAGCAAAAACTAATTGAATAATTAATTAGTAATTAATCGACGAAATTTTTAGGGTCCGTATCAAGTTGATATGCTCATTGGAGGCTATGACGAGCACGATGGCGCTGCTCTCTATTTTATGGACTATCTAGGAACGATGGACAAGGTGAGCTTCTCCTCAGCAAAAGGGAAGAATATCAGAGAGACGACTTGTTTTCGTACAAGGTTCCCTATGCTGCTCATGGCTATGCCTCCTACATGACGCTTAGCATAATGGATAGGCATTATAGAGAAGGTAAGTGGGTGTCGCTTTTCCACAGAGTCCTCTAGTAGAAAGATAGTAGAGATTAGATCCTTTCCCCAAGTGGTACCCACTGTAGCTGTATTATTATTAGGGGGATTTTAGTGTGGATTGGAGTTCCCCCAGTGATACCACTCTAGCTGCATGTATCATTTTCATTAGATCTCACGAAAGAGGAGGCTATTGGTATTATAAAAAAGTGCATAGCTGAAGTAAGTTGGTCATAGGCAAAGTGTTTTCGCGACGATCCCAAGCGCCTCCCTTCCTCCCTCCCCTAAAGGTCCAGAAGCGTCTGGTCATCAATTTGCCCAAGTTCAATGTTCACACTGTGGACAAGGAAGGCGTGCACACGAGCAACGATGCCGAAGAGCTAATGGAATCGTGAGTCGTAGAGGGAGGAAACCATATGCACGATAACACAATCAATAAAACCGATTAAAGGACAAAAAAATTCCCAAGTCATACATACATACATACATACATACAGTCAGTACATCTACTTGATTTCCGGTTTTTCTATTCCCTACGCGAAAGAGCCCGGATCGCTAGAGGAAAATCCCTAATTTTAATTTCGAGTACCAGTTTCTCCTTGGCGCATGCGTTGAATGATTTTTCCGCTTTGCGACATTCTTGGTAGTTTTGATTGTTGAAATCGAGGCACGTCCAATACGACGTGAATTCGTCGTTGCATTTCGCTTTCAGCGACCGAAAACTGCAAAATTTAGCTTTACGGTAGTCTAAATGTTACGGTAGTCTAAATGTTACGGTATCGTCGAAAAGCCGATCAATTCCCCCCCGTTACGTCGACGCGATCGGCTTTCCCGACGCGCCTCGCGACTCACAATTTAATGGCGCATTGAGTGACCCGGCGCCCCTCTTCTAAACAAGCGCGCGGATCTTTTTTCTCCTGCCTACACTTCATAAACGCGTCGTTCTCGACGCGACACGCTTGGCCGTAGTGATGCGCGGCGGCGACGAGAACGGCCGACGTCACGTTGAGCTCTTCGACGTTCAAAGGAGACGTTTCGGTTGACGCCATAACGCACGCTACGCGATGACGTTCCTGTAGACACTGTAAACTAAGGAAACACAATTTTATCCCATTCGCGACGAACACCCGATTAAATAACTAAAAAAACCGACGAATAATAACTATAACTCATTTACGAATAGTCACAGGCGGAATCGAAAAACAGTTAATTTTCAAGTGATCGCACAACTGTCTCACCTAAAAAATAAATAGAATTAATTAATTGAATTTTTTGTGGTGACGGTGGTGGACTTACCACGCACACCCCGTAGTGTAAATGAAGTAGAGTGACGCAGATCGCGTACACTTTCAATGCGAGCACCTCGTTCAACATACCCTGATATACGGCCGGAAGTACGATGATAAACGGAGCTATCATCCAATTCCAACGATTGCACTGCGTCGACGACATTTGACTGACAATCAATCGACACTAAAAAAAAGCACCGAAATTTCTAAATATCCCAAATGCTAATAATTTTATACGATTCCGTTGGAGTAGAGAATTCCCTGAAGCCAATAGATCCATCGGGTCTCGGTGTTTATTATGTCAGCGGGAGACGTGAGTGTCCAGATTAAGGGAAATAGAAGCGACAGTGTTAGAACACTGCCAGGGGCAAGTTGTTCGGTAAGAGACGTCTGCTTCAAAGTCTTCTCTTTGTATGACCTGAGAGGAAAAAAATTACATAATATAATGTATGGATATACGAACAGGTAAATGTTCCATAGGCTGCAGGGGATACTAAAGGCGAACGTAGAAACTAAATAGATTAATCAATAATCAATTGATTATTTTGATTCTACTCTCTGACCAAAGACGGTTATGGCAAAGGCCTTCGAAAACGTTATTCCCAGCGATGAAATAACGTAGAAGTGAAGCGTTTCATTGCCATATATCGCGGCACCAATATACATCCCAAGAGTGCCCTTACAGACAAAATCAATACCAATAACATTAATTATTATATGTACCAGTTGAACCAAATCATACGACCAGGGAAGATAGAGAACACCCGTAATGTATTTTTCCCAATGACAAACGTAGAAACCGATCATTGCCCATTGGAGAACGAGAAGCATCCAAAACGGCGTGACGCTCCACGCGGTACCCGTTCCCGCAATGGAATACATCTGAGTCGTTATGAGCCACACGGTCAAACTATCGAGACCGTGATCGAACAACTCGCCTCAAGAGAGAAAATCAATAAAATTAATTAATTAAAAGTATTGATTTTGCTTTCACCTAGTGCCGAGCTCGAACGGGTTCGTCTCGCCTGTTTTCCGTCGATTCCGTCGAAGGTGTGCGAGAGAAAGTGCAGGAGAGCGCACGCGACGTAGACCCACGAGGGAATGGGAGGTCGAACGATTCCCAAGTCATTCGACGTCGTATGGAAATCGGGATCGTAATAGGTGAGGAGCGCGTAGATGATTATGAGATAAAACCAGCCGACGAACGTCAAAAGATTCGGAGCCACCCACGTGGGAAATATCTAGTTGGGGTCACGTGCACAGAGCGGTACATTTTTTCTTTTTCTATTGTAGAGGCGAGGAGAGTTCTCACGTTGACTGCAGCGTTCCAGAATGGGTGCATGACGTACGTGGAGAGCGGGGACGTGTCGATTGCGCTGTACTACGAAGCAAAACGGACGCGGCTGCAGAATTGGTGCGTTTTTCGCTGCCGGCGCACTTACCTTGTACTTGTCGAAGCCGCGAAAGTGCTCCTCCTTGAGATAGCGATAGGAAAACAGCATTTCGGCGCAGAATGAGAGACGAAAACACGAGTTGGCGGCAAACGCATGCGCATTGAGCGTTCGACTCCCAAACGCTGAAAACGCGATGGCTGGATCCTCTGGAATGACGATCGGCGTTCCGATAGAAAGTATTCAAGTCGACGGTCTCGTAAGTCGTTCTTGGATTTTTCTTGTCGAAGGTGAGGCCTCTTTTCAGGTGGTCCTGAAAATCATTCAACATTGCGAGCAAGAAGGAGGCGGCCCCGAACTCGTTCAGGGCGTCCTAGTCGGTCTCATCGACGAGGGAGCGAAACGACTCGAAATAACGAATTGCTTTCCGTTTCCCTCGCCACGAGGCGACGATGATGACGACGACTCGGCTCAAGGTAAAAAAATAAGAAGAAAAATACGAAACGAGTGTCTGGAGTCTTGAAATCGAAGATAGAGTTACGTAGTCCGCTCTATGTGTAATATATAGTACAGGTACAGTATATATTGTCTAAGTTTAGGTGTTTTTTTTCTCAGTGCGTGACTATCAGATGGAGATGATGCGATTGCTACGCGAAGTGAACGTCGATCACATGCAAGTCGGCTGGTATCAGTCCACGTTCGTTCGCTCGAGTTTGAATAAGACGCTGGTCGAGTCTCAACTGAACTATCAGAAATCCATAGAAGAATCCATTGTCCTTTTATACGGTGGGGGAGTAGGCAGGTGATCACATAATTCTTAATCTTATTGTTTAATTTTTTTAGATCCTTTGCGGACTCGTCAGGGTTGTTTGAGTCTCAAGGCGTATCGCTTGTCTGCCGATTTTATGGCGTTGAGCAAAGAAGCTCAGGAGCTCTCTCTCGAAAAGTAATCTATATTTTTATTTATTATTGTACTATCTTAGTTGATTTTTTTTCTTTTTCCCCATAGTTTTAACAAGAGTGGTTTGAGCTTCGAAAGACTATTCGAGGAAGTTTCGCTCGTAATAAAAAATTCCCATC
This sequence comes from Oscarella lobularis, assembly GCF_947507565.1. Classification (NCBI taxonomy): domain Eukaryota; kingdom Metazoa; phylum Porifera; class Homoscleromorpha; order Homosclerophorida; family Oscarellidae; genus Oscarella; species Oscarella lobularis. The sequence goes on along the minus strand of NC_089191.1, from coordinate 496,819 downwards.
TCATACGCGCCTTCCTTTTGGAAATGGGCGAAGAAGAAGAATCACAGGACGTTCCCAACGATTTTCTAGGCCTCGGAACAAGGTAACACTTAATTTTAATGCGTTTAATTAATTAATGAATCCCATGCGTATTTTAGTGCTGTCTTGGAAAAGAATGTTCATCTCCTGATGGAGGGCATTGAAGAGATCGTCCAGGATACGAACAAACTGGCCAACTATCAACGCCAAGTTTCAAAACATCAGCAACAAGTGCAACAGCAACTTCACAAGAGAGTAAGACTCCTTTCTATTATTATTATGTTAATATTTAAGACCTAAGAATCAAAGTTTAGGCCCTCAATTTAATATTTAGGCCCTTAGAGTCAAAGTTTAGGCCCTCAATTTAATATTTGGGCTCTTCGAATCAAAGTTTAGGCCCTCAATTTAATATTTAGGCCCTTAGAATCAAAGTTTAGGCCCTCAATTTAAAATTCAGTCTCTTAGAGTCAAAGTTTAGGCCCTCAATTTAATATTTGGGCTCTTCGAATCAAAGTTTAGGCCCTCAATTTAATATTCAGTCGGGTAGAATCAAAGTTTAGGCCCTCAATTTAATATTTAGGCCCTTAGAATCAAAGTTTAGGCCCTCAATTTAATATTTAGACCCTTAGAATCAAAGTTTAGGCCCTCAATTGAATATTCAGTCCCTTAGAGTCAAAGTTTAGGCCCTCAATTTAATATTTGGGCTCTTCGAATCAAAGTTTAGGCCCTCAATTTAATATTCAGTCCCGTAGAATCAAAGTTTAGGCTCTCAATTTAATATTTAGGCCCTTAGAATCAAAGTTTAGGCCCTCAATTTAATATTTAGGCCCTTAGAATCAAAGTTTAGGCCCTCAATTTAATATTTAGACCCTTAGAATCAAAGTTTAGGCCCTCAATTTAATATTCAGTCCCTTAGAGTCAAAGTTTAGGCCCTCAATTTAATATTTAGGCCCTTAGAATCAAAGTTTAGGCCCTCAATTGAATATTTAGGCCCTTAGAATGAAAGTTTAGGCCCTGAATTTAATATTCAGTCCCTTAGAGTCAAAGTTTAGGCCCTCAATTTAATATTTGGGCTCTTCGAATCAAAGTTTAGGCCCTCAATTTAATATTCAGTCCCGTAGAATCAAAGTTTAGGCCCTCAATTTAATATTTAGGCCCTTAGAATCAAAGTTTAGGCCCTCAATTTAATATTGAGACCCTTAGAATCAAAGTTTAGGCCCTCAATTGAATATTCAGTCCCTTAGAGTCAAAGTTTAGGCCCTCAATTTAATATTTGGGCTCTTCGAATCAAAGTTTAGGCCCTCAATTTAATATTCAGTCCCGTAGAATCAAAGTTTAGGCCCTCAATTTAATATTTAGGCCCTTAGAATCAAAGTTTAGGCCCTCAATTTAATATTTAGTCCCTTAGAATCAAAGTTTAGGCCCTCAATTTAATATTTGGGCTCTTCGAATCAAAGTTTAGGTTCTCAATTTAATATTCAGTCCCGTAGAATCAAAGTTTAGGCCCTCAATTTAATATTTAGGCCCTTAGAATCAAAGTTTAGGCCCTCAATTTAATATTTAGTCCCTTAGAATCAAAGTTTAGGCCCTCAATTTAATATTTGGGCTCTTCGAATCAAAGTTTAGGCCCTCAATTTAATATTCAGTCCCGTAGAATCAAAGTTTAGGCCCTCAATTTAATATTTAGTCCCTTAGAATCAAAGTTTAGGCCCTCAATTTAATATTTAGACCCTTAGAATCAAAGTTTAGGCCCTCAATTGAATATTCAGTCCCTTAGAGTCAAAGTTTAGGCCCTCAATTTAATATTTAGGTCCTTAGAATCAAAGTTTAGGCCCTCAATTTTATATTTAGGCCCTTAGAATCAAAGTTTAGGCCCTCAATTTAATATTCAGTCCCTTAGAGTCAAAGTTTAGGCTCTCAATTTAATATTTAGTCCCTTAGAATCAAAGTTTAGGCCCTCAATTGAATATTTGGGCTCTTCGAATCAAAGTTTAGGTTCTCAATTTAATATTCAGTCCCGTAGAATCAAAGTTTAGGCCCTCAATTTAATATTTAGGCCCTTAGAATCAAAGTTTAGGCCCTCAATTTAATATTTAGTTCCTTAGAATCAAAGTTTAGGCCCTCAATTTAATATTTGGGCTCTTCGAATCAAAGTTTAGGCCCTCAATTTAATATTCAGTCCCGTAGAATCAAAGTTTAGGCCCTCAATTTAATATTTAGTCCCTTAGAATCAAAGTTTAGGCCCTCAATTTAATATTTAGACCCTTAGAATCAAAGTTTAGGCCCTCAATTGAATATTCAGTCCCTTAGAGTCAAAGTTTAGGCCCTCAATTTAATATTTAGGTCCTTTGAATCAAAGTTTAGGTTCTCAATTTTATATTTAGGCCCTTAGAATCAAAGTTTAGGCCCTCAATTTAATATTCAGTCCCTTAGAGTCAAAGTTTAGGCTCTCAATTTAATATTTAGGCCCTTAGAATCAAAGTTTAGGCCCTCAATTGAATATTTAGGCCCTTAGAATCAAAGTTTTGGCCCTCAATTTAATATTTAGGCCTTTAGAGTCAAAGTTTAGGCCCTCAATTTAATATTTGGGCTCTTCGAATCAAAGTTTAGGCCCTCAATTTAATATTTAGGCCCTTAGAATCAAAGTTTAGGCCCTCAATTTAATATTCAGTCCCTTAGAGTCAAAGTTTAGGCCCTCAATTTAATATTTGGGCTCTTCGAATCAAAGTTTAGGCCCTCAATTTAATATTTAGGCCCTTAGAGTCAAAGTTTAGGCCCTCAATTTAATATTTGGGCTCTTCGAATCAAAGTTTAGGCCCTCAATTTAATATTCAGTCCCTTAGAGTCAAAGTTTAGGCCCTCAATTTAATATTTAGGCCCTTAGAGTCAAAGTTTAGGCCCTCAATTTAATACTTGGGCTCTTCGAATCAAAGTTTAGGCCCTCAATTTAATATTTAGGCCCTTAGAGTCAAAGTTTAGGCCCTCAATTTAATATTTGGGCTCTTCGAATGAAAGTTTAGGCCCTCAATTTAATATTTAGGCCCTTAGAATCAAAGTTTAGGCCCTCAATTTAATATTCAGTCGTTTAGAATCAAAGTTTAGCTCCTCAATTTAATATTTAGGCCATTAGAGTCAAAGTTTAGGCCCTCAATTTAATATTTGGGCTCTTCGAATAAAAGTTTAGGCCCTCAATTTAATATTTAGGCTCTTAGAATCAAAGTTTAGGCCCTCAATTTAATATTCAGTCTCTTAGAATCAAAGTTTAGGCTCTCAATTTAATATTTAGGCCCTTAGAGTCAAAGTTTAGGCCCTCAATTTTATATTTAGGTCCTTAGAATCAAAGTTTAGGCCCTCAATTTAATATTCAGTCCCTTAGAGTCAAAGTTTAGGCCCTCAATTTAATATTTAGGCCCTTAGAATCAAAGTTTAGGCCGTCAATTGAATATTTAGGTCCTTAGAATCAAAGTTTAGGCCCTCAATTTAATATTTAGGCCCTTAGAGTCAAAGTTTAGGCCCTCAATTTAATATTCAGTCCCTTAGAGTCAAAGTTTAGGCCCTCAATTTTATATTTAGGCCCTTAGAATCAAAGTTTAGGCCCTCAATTTAATATTCAGTCCCTTAGAGTCAAATTTTAGGCCCTCTATTTAATATTCAGTCCCTTAGAGTCAAAGTTTAGGCCCTCAATTTAATATTCAGTCCGTAGAATCAAAGTTTAGGCCCTCAATTTAATATTTAGTCCCTTAGAATCAAAGTTTAGGCCCTCAATTTAATATTTAGACCCTTCGAATCAAAGTTTAGGCTCTCAATTAAATTTGAGTCCCTTAGAGTCAAAGTTTAGGCCCTCAATTTAATATTTAGGTCCTTAGAATCAAAGTTTAGGCCCTCAGTTTTATATTTAGGCTCTTAGAATCAAAGTTTAGGCCCTCAATTTAATATTCAGTCCCTTAGAGTCAAAGTTTAGGCCCTCAATTTAATATTTAGGCCCTTAGAATCAAAGTTTAGGCCCTCAATTGAATATTCAGTCCCTTAGAGTCAAAGTTTAGGCCCTCAATTTAATGTTTACGTCCTTAGAATCAAAGTTTAGGCCCTCAATTTAATATTTAGGCCCTTAGAATCAAAGTTTAGGCCCTCAATTTAATATTCAGTCCTTTAGAATCAAAGTTTAGGCCCTCAATTTAATATTTAGGCCCTTAGAGTCAAAGTTTAGGCCCTCAATTTAATACTTGGGCTCTTCGAATCAAAGTTTAGGCCCTCAATTTAATATTTAGGCTCTTAGAATCAAAGTTTAGGCCCTCAATTTAATATTCAGTCTCTTAGAATCAAAGTTTAGGCCCTGAATTTAATATTTAGGCCCTTAGAATCAAAGTTTAGGCCCTCAATTGAATATTTGGGCTCTTCGAATCAAAGTTTAGGCCCTCAATTTAATATTTGGGCTCTTCGAATCAAAGTTTAGGCCCTCAGTTTAATATTTAGGCCCTTAGAATCAAAGTTTAGGCTCTCAATTTAATATTCAGTCCCTTAGAATCAAAGTTTAGGCCCTCAATTTAATATTTGGGCTCTTCGAATCAAAGTTTAGGCCCTCAATTTAATATTTGGGCTCTTCGAATCAAAGTTTAGGCCCTCAATTTAATATTTAGGCTCTTAGAATCAAAGTTTAGGCCCTCAATTTAATATTCAGTCTCTTAGAATCAAAGTTTAGGCTCTCAATTTAATATTTAGGCTCTTAGAGTCAAAGTTTAGGCCCTCAATTTAATATTTAGGCCCTTAGAATCAAAGTTTAGGCCCTCAATTGAATATTCAGTCCCTTAGAGTCAAAGTTTAGGCCCTCAATTTAATATTTAGGTCCTTAGAATCAAAGTTTAGGCCCTCAATTTTATATTTAGGTCCTTAGAATCAAAGTTTAGGCCCTCAATTTAATATTCAGTCCCTTAGAGTCAAAGTTTAGGCCCTCAATTTAATATTTAGGCTCTTAGAATCAAAGTTTAGGCCCTCAATTGAATATTTAGGCCCTTAGAATCAAAGTTTAGGCCCTCAATTTAATATTTAGGCCCTTAGAGTCAAAGTTTAGGCCCTCAATTTAATATTCAGTCCCGTAGAATCAAAGTTTAGGCCCTTAATTTAATATTTAGGCTCTTAGAGTCAAAGTTTAGGCCCTCAATTTAATATTCAGTCCCGTAGAATCAAAGTTTAGGCCCTTAATTTAATATTTAGGCTCTTAGAGTCAAAGTTTAGGCCCTCAATTTAATATTTAGACCCTTAGAGTCAAAGTTTAGGCCCTCAATTTAATATTTAGACCCTTAGAATCAAAGTTTAGGCCCTCAATTGAATATTCAGTCCCTTAGAGTCAAAGTTTAGGCCCTCAATTTAATGTTTAGGCCCTTAGAATCAAAGTTTAGGCCCTCAATTTAATATTTGGGCTCTTCGAATCAAAGTTTAGGCCCTCAATTTAATATTTAGGCTCTTAGAATCAAAGTTTAGGCCCTCAATTTAATATTCAGTCCCTTAGAGTCAAAGTTTAGGCCCTCAATTTTATATTTAGGCCCTTAGAATCAAAGTTTAGGCCCTCAATTTAATATTCAGTCCCTTAGAGTCAAAGTTTAGGCCCTCTATTTAATATTCAGTCCCTTAGAGTCAAAGTTTAGGCCCTCAATTTAATATTCAGTCCGTAGAATCAAAGTTTAGGCCCTCAATTTAATATTTAGTCCCTTCGAATCAAAGTTTAGGCTCTCAATTAAATTTGAGTCCCTTAGAGTCAAAGTTTAGGCCCTCAATTTAATATTTAGGTCCTTAGAATCAAAGTTTAGGCCCTCAATTTTATATTTAGGCTCTTAGAATCAAAGTTTAGGCCCTCAATTTAATATTCAGTCCCTTAGAGTCAAAGTTTAGGCCCTCAATTTAATATTTAGGCCCTTAGAATCAAAGTTTAGGCCCTCAATTGAATATTCAGTCCCTTAGAGTCAAAGTTTAGGCCCTCAATTTAATGTTTACGTCCTTAGAATCAAAGTTTAGGCCCTCAATTTAATATTTAGGCCCTTAGAATCAAAGTTTAGGCCCTCAATTTAATATTCAGTCCTTTAGAATCAAAGTTTAGGCCCTCAATTTAATATTTAGGCCCTTAGAGTCAAAGTTTAGGCCCTCAATTTAATACTTGGGCTCTTCGAATCAAAGTTTAGGCCCTCAATTTAATATTTAGGCTCTTAGAATCAAAGTTTAGGCCCTCAATTTAATATTCAGTCTCTTAGAATCAAAGTTTAGGCCCTCAATTTAATATTTAGGTCCTTAGAATCAAAGTTTAGGCCCTCAATTGAATATTTGGGCTCTTCGAATCAAAGTTTAGGCCCTCAATTTAATATTTGGGCTCTTCGAATCAAAGTTTAGGCCCTCAGTTTAATATTTAGGCCCTTAGAATCAAAGTTTAGGCTCTCAATTTAATATTCAGTCCCTTAGAATCAAAGTTTAGGCCCTCAATTTAATATTTGGGCTCTTCGAATCAAAGTTTAGGCCCTCAATTTAATATTTGGGCTCTTCGAATCAAAGTTTAGGCCCTCAATTTAATATTTAGGCTCTTAGAATCAAAGTTTAGGCCCTCAATTTAATATTCAGTCTCTTAGAATCAAAGTTTAGGCTCTCAATTTAATATTTAGGCTCTTAGAGTCAAAGTTTAGGCCCTCAATTTAATATTTAGGCCCTTAGAATCAAAGTTTAGGCCCTCAATTGAATATTCAGTCCCTTAGAGTCAAAGTTTAGGCCCTCAATTTAATATTTAGGTCCTTAGAATCAAAGTTTAGGCCCTCAATTTTATATTTAGGTCCTTAGAATCAAAGTTTAGGCCCTCAATTTAATATTCAGTCCCTTAGAGTCAAAGTTTAGGCCCTCAATTTAATATTTAGGCTCTTAGAATCAAAGTTTAGGCCCTCAATTGAATATTTAGGCCCTTAGAATCAAAGTTTAGGCCCTCAATTTAATATTTAGGCCCTTAGAGTCAAAGTTTAGGCCCTCAATTTAATATTCAGTCCCGTAGAATCAAAGTTTAGGCCCTTAATTTAATATTTAGGCTCTTAGAGTCAAAGTTTAGGCCCTCAATTTAATATTTAGACCCTTAGAGTCAAAGTTTAGGCCCTCAATTTAATATTTAGACCCTTAGAATCAAAGTTTAGGCCCTCAATTGAATATTCAGTCCCTTAGAGTCAAAGTTTAGGCCCTCAATTTAATGTTTAGGTCCTTAGAATCAAAGTTTAGGCCCTCAATTTAATATTTAGGCTCTTAGAATCAAAGTTTAGGCCCTCAATTTAATATTCAGTCTTTTAGAATCAAAGTTTAGGCTCTCAATTTAATATTTAGGCCCTTAGAGTCAAAGTTTAGGCCCTCAATTTAATATTTGGGCTCTTCGAATCAAAGTTTAGGCCCTCAATTTAATATTTAGGCCCTTGGAATCAAAGTTTAGGCCCTCAATTTAATATTCAGTCTCTTAGAATCAAAGTTTAGGCTCTCAATTTAATATTTAGGCCCTTAGAGTCAAAGTTTAGGCCCTCAATTTAATATTTGGGCTCTTCGAATCAAAGTTTAGGTCCTCAATTTAATATTTAGGCCCTTAGAATCAAAGTTTAGGCCCTCAATTTAATATTCAGTCCCTTAGAGTCAAAGTTTAGGCTCTCAATTTAATATTCAGTCCCGTAGAATCAAAGTTTAGGCCCTCAATTTAATATTTAGGCCCTTAGAGTCAAAGTTTAGGCCCTCAATTTAATATTTAGACCCTTAGAGTCAAAGTTTAGGCCCTCAATTTAATATTTAGACCCTTAGAATCAATGTTTAGGCCCTCAATTGAATATTGAGTCCCTTAGAGTCAAAGTTTAGGCCCTCAATTTAATATTTAGGTTCTTAGAATCAAAGTTTAGGCCCTCAATTTTATATTTAGGCCCTTAGAATCAAAGTTTAGGCCCTCAATTTAATATTCAGTCCCTTAGAGTCAAAGTTTAGGCCCTCAATTTAATATTTAGGCCCTTAGAATCAAAGTTTAGGCCCTCAATTGAATATTTAGGCCCTTAGAATCAAAGTTTAGGCCCTCAATTTAATATTTAGGCCCTTAGAGTCAAAGTTTAGGCCCTCAATTTAATATTCAGTCCCGTAGAATCAAAGTTTAGGCCCTCAATTTAATATTTAGGCTCTTAGAATCAAAGTTTAGGCCCTCAATTGAATATTTAGGCCCTTAGAATCAAAGTTTAGGCCCTCAATTTAATATTTAGGCCCTTAGAGTCAAAGTTTAGGCCCTCAATTTAATATTCAGTCCCGTAGAATCAAAGTTTAGGCCCTTAATTTAATATTTAGGCTCTTAGAGTCAAAGTTTAGGCCCTCAATTTAATATTTAGACCCTTAGAGTCAAAGTTTAGGCCCTCAATTTAATATTTAGACCCTTAGAATCAAAGTTTAGGCCCTCAATTGAATATTCAGTCCCTTAGAGTCAAAGTTTAGGCCCTCAATTTAATGTTTAGGTCCTTAGAATCAAAGTTTAGGCCCTCAATTTAATATTTAGGCTCTTAGAATCAAAGTTTAGGCCCTCAATTTAATATTCAGTCTTTTAGAATCAAAGTTTAGGCTCTCAATTTAATATTTAGGCCCTTAGAGTCAAAGTTTAGGCCCTCAATTTAATATTTGGGCTCTTCGAATCAAAGTTTAGGCCCTCAATTTATTATTTAGGCCCTTGGAATCAAAGTTTAGGCCCTCAATTTAATATTCAGTCTCTTAGAATCAAAGTTTAGGCTCTCAATTTAATATTTAGGCCCTTAGAGTCAAAGTTTAGGCCCTCAATTTAATATTTGGGCTCTTCGAATCAAAGTTTAGGTCCTCAATTTAATATTTAGGCCCTTAGAATCAAAGTTTAGGCCCTCAATTTAATATTCAGTCCCTTAGAGTCAAAGTTTAGGCTCTCAATTTAATATTCAGTCCCGTAGAATCAAAGTTTAGGCCCTCAATTTAATATTTAGGCCCTTAGAGTCAAAGTTTAGGCCCTCAATTTAATATTTAGACCCTTAGAGTCAAAGTTTAGGCCCTCAATTTAATATTTAGACCCTTAGAATCAATGTTTAGGCCCTCAATTGAATATTGAGTCCCTTAGAGTCAAAGTTTAGGCCCTCAATTTAATATTTAGGTTCTTAGAATCAAAGTTTAGGCCCTCAATTTTATATTTAGGCCCTTAGAATCAAAGTTTAGGCCCTCAATTTAATATTCAGTCCCTTAGAGTCAAAGTTTAGGCCCTCAATTTAATATTTAGGCCCTTAGAATCAAAGTTTAGGCCCTCAATTGAATATTTAGGCCCTTAGAATCAAAGTTTAGGCCCTCAATTTAATATTTAGGCCCTTAGAGTCAAAGTTTAGGCCCTCAATTTAATATTCAGTCCCGTAGAATCAAAGTTTAGGCCCTTAATTTAATATTTAGGTCCTTAGAGTCAAAGTTTAGGCCCTCAATTTAATATTTAGACCCTTAGAGTCAAAGTTTAGGCCCTCAATTTAATATTTAGACTCTTAGAATAAAGTTTAGGCCCTGAATTGAATATTTAGACTCTTAGAATCAATGTTTAGGCCCTCAATTGAATATTCAGTCCCTTAGAGTCAAAGTTTAGGCCCTCAATTTAATATTTAGACCCTTAGAATCAATGTTTAGGCCCTCAATTGAATATTCAGTCCCTTAGAGTCAAAGTTTAGGCCCTCAATTTAATATTTAGGTCTTTAGAATCAAAGTTTAGGCCCTCAATTTTATATTTAGGCCCTTAGAATCAAAGTTTAGGCCCTCAATTTAATATTCAGTCCCTTAGAGTCAAAGTTTAGGCCCTCAATTTAATATTTAGGCCCTTAGAATCAAAGTTTAGGCCCTCAATTGAATATTTAGGCTCTTAGAATCAAAGTTTAGGCCCTCAATTGAATATTTAGGCCCTTAGAGTCAAAGTTTAGGCCCTCAATTTAATATTTAGACCCTTAGAGTCAAAGTTTAGGCCCTCAATTTAATATTTAGACTCTTAGAATCAAAGTTTAGGCCCTCAATTGAATATTCAGTCCCTTAGAGTCAAAGTTTAGGCCCTCAATTTAATATTTAGGTCCTTAGAATCAAAGTTTAGGCCCTCAATTTAATATTTAGGTCCTTAGAATCAAAGTTTAGGCCCTCAATTTAATATTCAGTCCCTTAGAATCAAAGTTTAGGCCCTCAATTTAATATTTAGGCCCTTAGAATCAAAGTTTAGGCCCTCAATTGAATATTTGGGCTCTTCGAATCAAAGTTTAGGCCCTCAATTTAATATTTGGGCTCTTCGAATCAAAGTTTAGGCCCTCAGTTTAATATTTAGGCCCTTAGAATCAAAGTTTAGGCTCTCAATTTAATATTCAGTCCCTTAGAATCAAAGTTTAGGCCCTCAATTTAATATTTGGGCTCTTCGAATCAAAGTTTAGGCCCTCAATTTAATATTTGGGCTCTTCGAATCAAAGTTTAGGCCCTCAATTTAATATTTAGGCCCTTAGAATCAAAGTTTAGGCCCTCAATTTAATATTCAGTCTCTTAGAATCAAAGTTTAGGCTCTCAATTTAATATTTAGGCCCTTAGAGTCAAAGTTTAGGCCCTCAATTTAATATTTGGGCTCTTCGAATCAAAGTTTAGGCCCTCAATTTAATATTTAGGCCCTTAGAATCAAAGTTTAGGCCCTCAATTTAATATTTAGGCTCTTAGAATCAAAGTTTAGGCCCTCAATTTAATATTCAGTCCCTTAGAATCAAAGTTTAGGCCCTCAATTTAATATTTAGGCCCTTAGAATCAAAGTTTAGGCCGTCAATTTAATATTTAGGCCCTTAGAATCAAAGTTTAGGCCCTCAATTTAATATTCAGTCCCTTAGAGTCAAAGTTTAGGCCCTCAATTTAATATTTAGGCCCTTAGAGTCAAAGTTTAGGCCCTCAATTTAATATTCAGTCCCTTAGAGTCAAAGTTTAGGCCCTCAATTTAATATTTAGGCCCTTAGAGTCAAAGTTTAGGCCCTCAATTTAATATTTAGGCCCTTAGAGTTAAAGTTTAGGCCCTCAATTTAATATTTAGGCCCTTAGAGTCAAAGTTTAGGCCCTCAATTTAATATTTAGTCCCTTAGAGTCAAAGTTTAGGCCCTCAATTTAATATTTAGTCCCTTAGAGTCAAAGTTTAGGCCCTCAATTTAATATTTAGTCCCTTAGAGTCAAAGTTTAGGCCCTCAATTTAATATTTAGTTTCTTAGAGTCAAAGTTTAGGCCCTCAATTTAATATTTAGGCCTTAGAATCAAAGTTTAGGCCCTCAATTTAATATTTGGGCTCTTCGAATCAAAGTTTAGGCCCTCAATTTAATATTTAGGCCCTTAGAATTTAAGTTTAGGCCCTCAATTTAATATTCAGTCCCTTAGAATCAAAGTTTAGGCCCTCAATTTAATATTTAGGCTCTTAGAGTCAAAGTTTAGGCCCTCAATTTAATATTCAGTCTCTTAGAATCAAAGTTTAGGCCCTCAATTTAATATTCAGTCCCTTAGAGTCAAAGTTTAGGCCCTCAATTTAATATTTAGGCCCTTAGAGTCAAAGTTTAGGCCCTCAATTTAATATTCAGTCCCTTAGAGTCAAAGTTTAGGTCCTCAATTTAATATTTAGGCCCTTAGAGTCAAAGTTTAGGCCCTCAATTTAATATTTAGGCCCTTAGAGTTAAAGTTTAGGCCCTCAATTTAATATTTAGGCCCTTAGAGTCAAAGTTTAGGCCCTCAATTTAATATTTAGACCCTTAGAATCAAAGTTTAGGCCCTCAATTTAATATTCAGTCCCTTAGAGTCAAAGTTTAGGCCCTCAATTTAATATTTGGGCTCTTCGAATCAAAGTTTAGGCCCTCAATTTAATATTCAGTCCCGTAGAATCAAAGTTTAGGCCCTCAATTTAATATTTAGGCCCTTAGAATCAAAGTTTAGGCCCTCAATTTAATATTGAGACCCTTAGAATCAAAGTTTAGGCCCTCAATTGAATATTCAGTCCCTTAGAGTCAAAGTTTAGGCCCTCAATTTAATATTTGGGCTCTTCGAATCAAAGTTTAGGCCCTCAATTTAATATTCAGTCCCGTAGAATCAAAGTTTAGGCCCTCAATTTAATATTTAGGCCCTTAGAATCAAAGTTTAGGCCCTCAATTTAATATTTAGTCCCTTAGAATCAAAGTTTAGGCCCTCAATTTAATATTTGGGCTCTTCGAATCAAAGTTTAGGTTCTCAATTTAATATTCAGTCCCGTAGAATCAAAGTTTAGGCCCTCAATTTAATATTTAGGCCCTTAGAATCAAAGTTTAGGCCCTCAATTTAATATTTAGTCCCTTAGAATCAAAGTTTAGGCCCTCAATTTAATATTTGGGCTCTTCGAATCAAAGTTTAGGCCCTCAATTTAATATTCAGTCCCGTAGAATCAAAGTTTAGGCCCTCAATTTAATATTTAGTCCCTTAGAATCAAAGTTTAGGCCCTCAATTTAATATTTAGACCCTTAGAATCAAAGTTTAGGCCCTCAATTGAATATTCAGTCCCTTAGAGTCAAAGTTTAGGCCCTCAATTTAATATTTAGGTCCTTAGAATCAAAGTTTAGGCCCTCAATTTTATATTTAGGCCCTTAGAAACAAAGTTTAGGCCCTCAATTTAATATTCAGTCCCTTAGAGTCAAAGTTTAGGCTCTCAATTTAATATTTAGTCCCTTAGAATCAAAGTTTAGGCCCTCAATTGAATATTTGGGCTCTTCGAATCAAAGTTTAGGTTCTCAATTTAATATTCAGTCCCGTAGAATCAAAGTTTAGGCCCTCAATTTAATATTTAGGCCCTTAGAATCAAAGTTTAGGCCCTCAATTTAATATTTAGTCCCTTAGAATCAAAGTTTAGGCCCTCAATTTAATATTTGGGCTCTTCGAATCAAAGTTTAGGCCCTCAATTTAATATTCAGTCCCGTAGAATCAAAGTTTAGGCCCTCAATTTAATATTTAGTCCCTTAGAATCAAAGTTTAGGCCCTCAATTTAATATTTAGACCCTTAGAATCAAAGTTTAGGCCCTCAATTGAATATTCAGTCCCTTAGAGTCAAAGTTTAGGCCCTCAATTTAATATTTAGGTCCTTAGAATCAAAGTTTAGGTTCTCAATTTTATATTTAGGCCCTTAGAATCAAAGTTTAGGCCCTCAATTTAATATTCAGTCCCTTAGAGTCAAAGTTTAGGCTCTCAATTTAATATTTAGGCCCTTAGAATCAAAGTTTAGGCCCTCAATTGAATATTTAGGCCCTTAGAATCAAAGTTTTGGCCCTCAATTTAATATTTAGGCCTTTAGAGTCAAAGTTTAGGCCCTCAATTTAATATTTGGGCTCTTCGAATCAAAGTTTAGGCCCTCAATTTAATATTTAGGCCCTTAGAATCAAAGTTTAGGCCCTCAATTTAATATTCAGTCCCTTAGAGTCAAAGTTTAGGCCCTCAATTTAATATTTGGGCTCTTCGAATCAAAGTTTAGGCCCTCAATTTAATATTTAGGCCCTTAGAGTCAAAGTTTAGGCCCTCAATTTAATATTTGGGCTCTTCGAATCAAAGTTTAGGCCCTCAATTTAATATTCAGTCCCTTAGAGTCAAAGTTTAGGCCCTCAATTTAATATTTAGGCCCTTAGAGTCAAAGTTTAGGCCCTCAATTTAATACTTGGGCTCTTCGAATCAAAGTTTAGGCCCTCAATTTAATATTTAGGCCCTTAGAGTCAAAGTTTAGGCCCTCAATTTAATATTTGGGCTCTTCGAATGAAAGTTTAGGCCCTCAATTTAATATTTAGGCCCTTAGAATCAAAGTTTAGGCCCTCAATTTAATATTCAGTCGTTTAGAATCAAAGTTTAGCTCCTCAATTTAATATTTAGGCCATTAGAGTCAAAGTTTAGGCCCTCAATTTAATATTTGGGCTCTTCGAATAAAAGTTTAGGCCCTCAATTTAATATTTAGGCTCTTAGAATCAAAGTTTAGGCCCTCAATTTAATATTCAGTCTCTTAGAATCAAAGTTTAGGCTCTCAATTTAATATTTAGGCCCTTAGAGTCAAAGTTTAGGCCCTCAATTTTATATTTAGGTCCTTAGAATCAAAGTTTAGGCCCTCAATTTAATATTCAGTCCCTTAGAGTCAAAGTTTAGGCCCTCAATTTAATATTTAGGCCCTTAGAATCAAAGTTTAGGCCGTCAATTGAATATTTAGGTCCTTAGAATCAAAGTTTAGGCCCTCAATTTAATATTTAGGCCCTTAGAGTCAAAGTTTAGGCCCTCAATTTAATATTTGGGCTCTTCGAATTTTGCAAAGTTTAGGCCCTCAATTTAATATTTAGGCCCTTAGAGTCAAAGTTTAGGCCCTCAATTTAATATTTAGACCCTTAGAGTCAAAGTTTAGGCCCTCAATTTAATATTTAGACTCTTAGAATAAAAGTTTAGGCCCTCAATTGAATATTTAGACCCTTAGAATCAAAGTTTAGGCCCTCAATTTAATATTCAGTCTCTTAGAGTCAAAGTTTAGGCTCTCAATTTAATATTTAGGCCCTTAGAATCAAAGTTTAGGCCCTCAATTGAATATTTAGGCCCTTAGAATCAAAGTTTAGGCCCTCAATTTAATATTTAGGCCCTTAGAGTCAAAGTTTAGGCCCTCAATTTAATATTCAGTCCCGTAGAATCAAAGTTTAGGCCCTCAATTTAATATTCAGTCCTTTAGAATCAAATTTTAGGCCCTCAATTTAATATTTAGGCCCTTAGAATCAAAGTTTAGGCCCTCAATTTAATATTTAGGCCCTTAGAGTCAAAGTTTAGGCCCTCAATTTAATATTTAGGCCCTTAGAGTCAAAGTTTAGGCCCTCAATTTAATATTCAGTCCCTTAGAGTCAAAGTTTAGGCCCTCAATTTAATATTTAGGCCCTTAGAGTCAAAGTTTAGGCCCTCAATTTAATATTCAGTCCCTTAGAGTCAAAGTTTAGGCCCTCAATTTAATATTTAGACCCTTAGAATCAATGTTTAGGCCCTCAATTGAATATTCAGTCCCTTAGAGTCAAAGTTTAGGCCCTCAATTTAATATTTAGGTCCTTAGAATCAAAGTTTAGGCCCTCAATTTTATATTTAGGCGCTTAGAATCAAAGTTTAGGCCCTCAATTTAATATTCAGTCCCTTAGAGTCAAAGTTTAGGCCCTCAATTTAATATTTAGGACCTTAGAATCAAAGTTTAGGCCCTCAATTGAATATTTAGGCCCTTAGAATCAAAGTTTAGGCCCTCAATTTAATATTTGGGCTCTTCGAATCAAAGTTTAGGCCCTCAATTTAATATTTAGGCTCTTAGAATCAAAGTTTAGGCCCTCAATTTAATATTCAGTCCCTTAGAGTCAAAGTTTAGGCCCTCAATTTTATATTTAGGCCCTTAGAATCAAAGTTTAGGCCCTCAATTTAATATTCAGTCCCTTAGAGTCAAATTTTAGGCCCTCTATTTAATATTCAGTCCCTTAGAGTCAAAGTTTAGGCCCTCAATTTAATATTCAGTCCGTAGAATCAAAGTTTAGGCCCTCAATTTAATATTTAGTCCCTTAGAATCAAAGTTTAGGCCCTCAATTTAATATTTAGACCCTTCGAATCAAAGTTTAGGCTCTCAATTAAATTTGAGTCCCTTAGAGTCAAAGTTTAGGCCCTCAATTTAATATTTAGGTCCTTAGAATCAAAGTTTAGGCCCTCAGTTTTATATTTAGGCTCTTAGAATCAAAGTTTAGGCCCTCAATTTAATATTCAGTCCCTTAGAGTCAAAGTTTAGGCCCTCAATTTAATATTTAGGCCCTTAGAATCAAAGTTTAGGCCCTCAATTGAATATTCAGTCCCTTAGAGTCAAAGTTTAGGCCCTCAATTTAATGTTTACGTCCTTAGAATCAAAGTTTAGGCCCTCAATTTAATATTTAGGCCCTTAGAATCAAAGTTTAGGCCCTCAATTTAATATTCAGTCCTTTAGAATCAAAGTTTAGGCCCTCAATTTAATATTTAGGCCCTTAGAGTCAAAGTTTAGGCCCTCAATTTAATACTTGGGCTCTTCGAATCAAAGTTTAGGCCCTCAATTTAATATTTAGGCTCTTAGAATCAAAGTTTAGGCCCTCAATTTAATATTCAGTCTCTTAGAATCAAAGTTTAGGCCCTGAATTTAATATTTAGGCCCTTAGAATCAAAGTTTAGGCCCTCAATTGAATATTTGGGCTCTTCGAATCAAAGTTTAGGCCCTCAATTTAATATTTGGGCTCTTCGAATCAAAGTTTAGGCCCTCAATTTAATATTTAGGCTCTTAGAATCAAAGTTTAGGCCCTCAATTTAATATTCAGTCTCTTAGAATCAAAGTTTAGGCCCTCAATTTAATATTTAGGTCCTTAGAATCAAAGTTTAGGCCCTCAATTGAATATTTGGGCTCTTCGAATCAAAGTTTAGGCCCTCAATTTAATATTTGGGCTCTTCGAATCAAAGTTTAGGCCCTCAGTTTAATATTTAGGCCCTTAGAATCAAAGTTTAGGCTCTCAATTTAATATTCAGTCCCTTAGAATCAAAGTTTAGGCCCTCAATTTAATATTTGGGCTCTTCGAATCAAAGTTTAGGCCCTCAATTTAATATTTGGGCTCTTCGAATCAAAGTTCAGGCCCTCAATTTAATATTTAGGCTCTTAGAATCAAAGTTTAGGCCCTCAATTTAATATTCAGTCTCTTAGAATCAAAGTTTAGGCTCTCAATTTAATATTTAGGCTCTTAGAGTCAAAGTTTAGGCCCTCAATTTAATATTTAGGCCCTTAGAATCAAAGTTTAGGCCCTCAATTGAATATTCAGTCCCTTAGAGTCAAAGTTTAGGCCCTCAATTTAATATTTAGGTCCTTAGAATCAAAGTTTAGGCCCTCAATTTTATATTTAGGTCCTTAGAATCAAAGTTTAGGCCCTCAATTTAATATTCAGTCCCTTAGAGTCAAAGTTTAGGCCCTCAATTTAATATTTAGGCTCTTAGAATCAAAGTTTAGGCCCTCAATTGAATATTTAGGCCCTTAGAATCAAAGTTTAGGCCCTCAATTTAATATTTAGGCCCTTAGAGTCAAAGTTTAGGCCCTCAATTTAATATTCAGTCCCGTAGAATCAAAGTTTAGGCCCTTAATTTAATATTTAGGCTCTTAGAGTCAAAGTTTAGGCCCTCAATTTAATATTTAGACCCTTAGAGTCAAAGTTTAGGCCCTCAATTTAATATTTAGACCCTTAGAATCAAAGTTTAGGCCCTCAATTGAATATTCAGTCCCTTAGAGTCAAAGTTTAGGCCCTCAATTTAATGTTTAGGTCCTTAGAATCAAAGTTTAGGCCCTCAATTTAATATTTAGGCTCTTAGAATCAAAGTTTAGGCCCTCAATTTAATATTCAGTCTTTTAGAATCAAAGTTTAGGCTCTCAATTTAATATTTAGGCCCTTAGAGTCAAAGTTTAGGCCCTCAATTTAATATTTGGGCTCTTCGAATCAAAGTTTAGGCCCTCAATTTAATATTTAGGCCCTTGGAATCAAAGTTTAGGCCCTCAATTTAATATTCAGTCTCTTAGAATCAAAGTTTAGGCTCTCAATTTAATATTTAGGCCCTTAGAGTCAAAGTTTAGGCCCTCAATTTAATATTTGGGCTCTTCGAATCAAAGTTTAGGTCCTCAATTTAATATTTAGGCCCTTAGAATCAAAGTTTAGGCCCTCAATTTAATATTCAGTCCCTTAGAGTCAAAGTTTAGGCTCTCAATTTAATATTCAGTCCCGTAGAATCAAAGTTTAGGCCCTCAATTTAATATTTAGGCCCTTAGAGTCAAAGTTTAGGCCCTCAATTTAATATTTAGACCCTTAGAGTCAAAGTTTAGGCCCTCAATTTAATATTTAGACCCTTAGAATCAATGTTTAGGCCCTCAATTGAATATTGAGTCCCTTAGAGTCAAAGTTTAGGCCCTCAATTTAATATTTAGGTTCTTAGAATCAAAGTTTAGGCCCTCAATTTTATATTTAGGCCCTTAGAATCAAAGTTTAGGCCCTCAATTTAATATTCAGTCCCTTAGAGTCAAAGTTTAGGCCCTCAATTTAATATTTAGGCCCTTAGAATCAAAGTTTAGGCCCTCAATTGAATATTTAGGCCCTTAGAATCAAAGTTTAGGCCCTCAATTTAATATTTAGGCCCTTAGAGTCAAAGTTTAGGCCCTCAATTTAATATTCAGTCCCGTAGAATCAAAGTTTAGGCCCTTAATTTAATATTTAGGTCCTTAGAGTCAAAGTTTAGGCCCTCAATTTAATATTTAGACCCTTAGAGTCAAAGTTTAGGCCCTCAATTTAATATTTAGACTCTTAGAATAAAGTTTAGGCCCTGAATTGAATATTTAGACTCTTAGAATCAATGTTTAGGCCCTCAATTGAATATTCAGTCCCTTAGAGTCAAAGTTTAGGCCCTCAATTTAATATTTAGACCCTTAGAATCAATGTTTAGGCCCTCAATTGAATATTCAGTCCCTTAGAGTCAAAGTTTAGGCCCTCAATTTAATATTTAGGTCTTTAGAATCAAAGTTTAGGCCCTCAATTTTATATTTAGGCCCTTAGAATCAAAGTTTAGGCCCTCAATTTAATATTCAGTCCCTTAGAGTCAAAGTTTAGGCCCTCAATTTAATATTTAGGCCCTTAGAATCAAAGTTTAGGCCCTC
Source organism: Oscarella lobularis (assembly GCF_947507565.1). NCBI lineage: Eukaryota > Metazoa > Porifera > Homoscleromorpha > Homosclerophorida > Oscarellidae > Oscarella > Oscarella lobularis. The sequence goes on along the minus strand of NC_089191.1, from coordinate 478,077 downwards.
AATTGAATATTTAGGCTCTTAGAATCAAAGTTTAGGCCCTCAATTTAATATTTAGGCCCTTAGAGTCAAAGTTTAGGCCCTCAATTTAATATTTAGACCCTTAGAGTCAAAGTTTAGGCCCTCAATTTAATATTTAGACTCTTAGAATCAAAGTTTAGGCCCTCAATTGAATATTCAGTCCCTTAGAGTCAAAGTTTAGGCCCTCAATTTAATATTTAGGTCCTTAGAATCAAAGTTTAGGCCCTCAATTTAATATTTAGGTCCTTAGAATCAAAGTTTAGGCCCTCAATTTAATATTCAGTCCCTTAGAATCAAAGTTTAGGCCCTCAATTTAATATTTAGGCCCTTAGAATCAAAGTTTAGGCCCTCAATTGAATATTTGGGCTCTTCGAATCAAAGTTTAGGCCCTCAATTTAATATTTGGGCTCTTCGAATCAAAGTTTAGGCCCTCAGTTTAATATTTAGGCCCTTAGAATCAAAGTTTAGGCTCTCAATTTAATATTCAGTCCCTTAGAATCAAAGTTTAGGCCCTCAATTTAATATTTGGGCTCTTCGAATCAAAGTTTAGGCCCTCAATTTAATATTTGGGCTCTTCGAATCAAAGTTTAGGCCCTCAATTTAATATTTAGGCCCTTAGAATCAAAGTTTAGGCCCTCAATTTAATATTCAGTCTCTTAGAATCAAAGTTTAGGCTCTCAATTTAATATTTAGGCCCTTAGAGTCAAAGTTTAGGCCCTCAATTTAATATTTGGGCTCTTCGAATCAAAGTTTAGGCCCTCAATTTAATATTTAGGCCCTTAGAATCAAAGTTTAGGCCCTCAATTTAATATTTAGGCTCTTAGAATCAAAGTTTAGGCCCTCAATTTAATATTCAGTCCCTTAGAATCAAAGTTTAGGCCCTCAATTTAATATTTAGGCCCTTAGAATCAAAGTTTAGGCCGTCAATTTAATATTTAGGCCCTTAGAATCAAAGTTTAGGCCCTCAATTTAATATTCAGTCCCTTAGAGTCAAAGTTTAGGCCCTCAATTTAATATTTAGGCCCTTAGAGTCAAAGTTTAGGCCCTCAATTTAATATTCAGTCCCTTAGAGTCAAAGTTTAGGCCCTCAATTTAATATTTAGGCCCTTAGAGTCAAAGTTTAGGCCCTCAATTTAATATTTAGGCCCTTAGAGTTAAAGTTTAGGCCCTCAATTTAATATTTAGGCCCTTAGAGTCAAAGTTTAGGCCCTCAATTTAATATTTAGTCCCTTAGAGTCAAAGTTTAGGCCCTCAATTTAATATTTAGTCCCTTAGAGTCAAAGTTTAGGCCCTCAATTTAATATTTAGTCCCTTAGAGTCAAAGTTTAGGCCCTCAATTTAATATTTAGTTTCTTAGAGTCAAAGTTTAGGCCCTCAATTTAATATTTAGGCCTTAGAATCAAAGTTTAGGCCCTCAATTTAATATTTGGGCTCTTCGAATCAAAGTTTAGGCCCTCAATTTAATATTTAGGCCCTTAGAATTTAAGTTTAGGCCCTCAATTTAATATTCAGTCCCTTAGAATCAAAGTTTAGGCCCTCAATTTAATATTTAGGCTCTTAGAGTCAAAGTTTAGGCCCTCAATTTAATATTCAGTCTCTTAGAATCAAAGTTTAGGCTCTCAATTTAATATTTAGGCCCTTAGAGTCAAAGTTTAGGCCCTCAATTTAATATTTGGGCTCTTCGAATCAAAGTTTAGGCCCTCAATTTAATATTTAGGCCCTTAGAATCAAAGTTTAGGCCCTCAATTTAATATTTAGGCCCTTAGAATCAAAGTTTAGGCCCTCAATTTAATATTTAGGCCCTTAGAATCAAAGTTTAGGCCCTCAATTTAATATTTAGGCCCTTAGAATCAAAGTTTAGGCCCTCAATTTAATATTCAGTCCCTTAGAATCAAAGTTTAGGCCCTCAATTTAATATTTGGGCTCTTCGAATCAAAGTTTAGGCCCTCAATTTAATATTTAGGCCCTTAGAATCAAAGTTTAGGCCCTCAATTTAATATTCAGTCCCTTAGAATCAAAGTTTAGGCTCTCAATTTAATTATTATTATTATTGATCTATTTTATTTTAATACTGTTTTAGCAACAGGAGAATACGTCGAGGGCTCAACGTGGAGAAGATCCTCTTCCCGAAGAGGACGTTGGGAAGTTGCCCAAGGCGCCTCAGTGTCCAAGTCGGCTGGAAAGTCTTCTCATGAGTCGACAGGTAGACGGGTATTGTCGCGAGGTCAATCAGTTTGCTAGTCAGAGCTTTGGCAAGCTTTTTCTCGCGAAATCTTTGCAGGAGATGTAGCGATGTATTGATTTATTATCGATTGTGAATTACGCGAGCAATTGTTCTAATTCTGCGTCGAATTATCTGGTAAGTTAATCCTATTAATTCGCAAGACGGTGATGTCTTGACGATAGCCTAGAGAGGAAATCAGTATTTGAATTTATGACTGAAAGTGTTCGTACCCCTTTTCCTCTTGTAATTCTTTCGCCTCTTTTTCTTAAAGACGAGCATTCGTTCGGATTTCGTTTGCTCGACGACAGTAGCCTCTACTTGAACGAGACTCTTACTAAAAAAACACACCCGCCCACCCACATTAAAATGATTCAATAATAGCTCAATGTGCTACCTAAGCAATGGAGTTCCAATAAGAGTTAAATCAGAAGTGCCAGCAAGGAGAACCTATTATAGACAGATATAGTAATATAAGGTCTGTGGGAAGATGACTTGCCTTCTCAAGACGTATCTTTGCCCCTGTTTCTACGTCGAGTTTATTAACGGCTACCGTGTCGTCTTCAGTAATTTTATGCTGTCTGCCAGCTAGGGTTAATTAAATTAAATAATTAATTAGTTTATTTTTGGTTTAGAGTTCTGCAGTGGCGGTTTGCTTTTTACCCAAATGCACGACGGCAAAGGCTCTTGCTGCCTCTTTTAGAGAATTCGACTGTTCGCTTTGAGAATGCCACGTGACGAGAGGCTCGGACGTCAGGGGTTTGCTTAGGAGACGGGACGATAGGCAAGAAGCCGTTCTCAATCCCAACTGGACTATTCCTACAAAAGAAAATTATCGAGCGGCTGACGAAACGCTAGAAAAACTCCGCACTTCGAGTAGCAAGCATTTTTATACGGGATAGGCTACAATCCCGGCTGTGTAATCGAGTGAAGAGACAATAGCTCTACCGGCGATGTCTAGATCAGGTAGAAGCCTTCTCATCTAATGAAGTAAAATAATCGCTGCTGTTCTAGGGAATTACGCGGTGACTGTATCCATTTTCGCTCCAAAAAAGCGAGATTTTGCGTTCGCTCGTCCTTGACTCACTTCTCCCTACGCTAGATCTCTTCCCTTCCGCTACAGATATTCGTCTACTGCAGCGGCTGCTACCTGCCCTTCTTTTTCGTAGCCGAAGCCCTAATGTTCGTCTACAAAGGCAAGAGAACTTACGTCGACCCGTAATAATATCGTCAATCAAAAAATCGCGTTCCAGGCGCAGTTCTTCCGTACTCGAACGCCACACTGGCAGCAGAAATCATACTTCTCGTACTCTACGCCGGTGTAGAAGGCTGCAGACTATTTATCGGTATAACGAAGATTATTAATTAGTATTTTATAATTTTTTTATTTACACTTAGGGGCTAAGGGGAATCTGACTCAACGGAAGTTGCCTCTCTTTGTTGCTCTTGCTCTAGCAGTTCCGGTTTTATTTGGCTATCTTTTCTTTCTCCTCTGGCAAACTTATGTGTACGTTGATACTACACACGCTTAATTAAATAAATATTTGTCTTTATAGATTGCGGATAGAGACTGTGTTAATCTACATTGGAATCGTGCTGCTGGCCTGCCAAGTGGTCTTTAGCTTTCTTACGGTTTGGGCCTTTCTAAGGTAGAGTGAAATAACTCAAACGGGGAGGGATTCTCTTCTCTTTATTTGGCTTCTCTATGTATAGGCAAGATGCCTTACCTTGATGTAATAATAAGTAAGTCGTATTCTTTTTGCTTGGTTCTAATTAGTGTACATTCTTCGTTCCCTAAAGCTAGTTTGAACTGTATACTAAAGGTGTTCAGAATAGCTTTGTGAGACATTTTAACTATTTATAATTATTATCTTTGTGGTTTCGTCCACCTGATAAACTAACGTCACTATGCAGCCGTTTCTCTATACTCGTTTTGTCAATGCGTTTGAGATCGGAATATTTGCATCAGCGGCGACAAGAATAAGCCTACGAGTCTCTGGCATTCTGCAATGAAAATACTGTCCTACGTCACTTGACGTAAGTCTTTTATATCAGCTAGTGACGTAGTTTTAAACTTTCCGCACGCTTTGGTACATCCAATTCTAAAGGATTTTGAAGGATATCGACGTCTGTATTTATAAAAGCAAACGAAGATCTGTATTCTTGGTAAGTCTGGCTATCGGCAGTCTTCGTTTGGTGGATTGGGGCCCCTTTCTAGGTCGAGTCCGTTTCCGAAGAAATATCGACGAATCCTGACGCTCACTTTGCAAAGCAAGTACGGATCGGCGTTTTCGGTAAGCAGACGCACCCTTCGCGAAGCAAACTCTTCGCGATCGCGAAATTCCGTGACAGACACTCTCACAGAGCTTTTATTCGTGAGAGACTGAACTGACTGACTGCTGCGTACGTACGATCTCCCCGAGTTCCCCGCCGTTTCTCATGGAAACGCGCGAAAAAATCTTACGAATCGTTCTTTTATTTCTACATACGATAAACTGCATGCAATCTCTATAACCGATAAAGGGAATTCTTTAGATGTTCGCTGGACACTTTGGTGCTTGAGATCGACGTGAAAAAGATTTGTTGCCGGATGATCCTCTTCTCTCCAGCCAGGACGTCTGCAACGCCATTATTTGACTTTCCTCTCTCTTCCTCATTCGTCAAGGTACTTCATTTATGTTTCCCTGCTTGTCAATTGTTTTGCCGTGTAGTTGTTCCCTCAATCCGACGAGGCAGACGCAGCCATCCCTCTGTGGCCAAGAGCGATAAATAGGCCGTACCTCTGCAGAGGCTATAGAGTTGCCTCCCCGCGCAAGGCTGAGCACTGGCGGGTAAATCAGTGACGCCCCTTGGAATTGCACCTGCGAGTGGACTGACATCCCAGCTGCCACTCGCAGTCCAAGGCTCGGAGCCAGGAGGTTAAACGGGCTCATCCTCCGCGGGGGAGTCTGGAGTGACCCCATGAGTCTCTGACTCACAGCAGGTGCCCACCTGGCCTTACCCATTTGGGTGAGGGGGTGGATGGAGGAAAGGGGAAACTATGCTCAAATTTTCTTTTACATCCGGGACCTTAATATCCCGGATGTAATAAACCAAAACAGACATAGTTTCCCCTCTCCTCCATCCACCCCCTCACCCAAATGGGTAAGGCCAGGTGGGCACCTGCTGTGAGTCAAAGACTCGTGGGGTCACTCCAGACTCCCCCGCGGAGGATGAGCCCGTTTAACCTCCTGGCTCCGAGCCTTGGACTGCAAGTGGCAGCTGGGATGTCAGTCCACTCGCAGGTGCAATTCCAAGGGGCGTCACTGATTTACCCGCCAGTGCTCTGCCTTACGCGGGGAGGCAACTCTATAGCCTCTGCAGAGGTGACGCCTATTTAACCTCTTGGCGACCGAGGGACGACTGCCGATAATCGAGGATGGATGGCTACATCTGCCTCAGCCTCGTCAGATTGAGAGAACTACACGACAAAACAATTGAAAGGTAGGGGATCAAACCGAAGTACCTTGATAAATGAAGAGAAGAGAGACGACGTTCAAGCTGACAATCAATCAATCAATCAATGTTCCAGCTGGCGTCCACCAAGTCAAGTGCCCAGCAGGCAACAACTAAAAGAAACAGAGGATGTGCTACTGAGAGTCTGCTGGGCTTGCTTAAGTTAAGCGGTGGAGAATAATCGCGGGGACAGAGAGATTCTTGCAGAGCATGCGTAGAAACGAGCCGTTTTTTACCGTTTATAAAATTATATGAGTCATGACTTTATAACGGTCGTTCAAGGGGGCCCTTTGTATTACGATTCAAGAGTAGTGATCGTGTGTTCTGCTGTATGCGCGAGATTTACCTTTAGACATAGCGAAGTCGAGATTTCGTTCGTTCGTTCGTTCGTTCGTCGGTGATTTCGAGTCGCGAAATACTTCTCCGACGCATAATGTCTACGTCGCTAGGCTTTTCGATCGTCGGCTCGATGAAACTGACCCTGTAGATAGAATACGCAGTCAGTACCCCCTTAGGAGGCCCCGAAGCTCATTTACAATAAGAAAAACACAGCGACTGTACCTTTATCACAATCGGACCGGCAGAAACGCTTCAAAACGACGTCAATGTAGAGAGAAAGGCGTCGCTCGATCGGCCCGCTCGATCAAGCCACGTTTAAATACCACGTGATGTATGACGCACTCAGAACGTCATCAGTGGGCATGCGCAAATTTCTTCTCTAAGGACTTAGCTCACGGCGGCGCTCAAGCCGGCGTTTTATACACAAGCCACTTATTAACGCTGTCTCTCAACTGCTGAATAACGTCCTTCGGATTGTCGCTCTTCATCACAGCAGTCCCAGCAACAATCAAATTCGCTCCCGCCTGAGCAGCAGCATCGATCGTCGCCGGCGACAATCCCCCATCGACCTCGATATCCAAGTTCGGATAGCGCGCGCGCAAATCCGCCACTTTGGGCATCATATCAGTCATGAATTTCTGCCCGCCAAAACCCGGCTCCACCGTCATAATCAAAACCATATCGACGTGATCGACGAGCGGATAGACGACGGACACGGGCGTTTTAGGCTTGACGACCACGCCCACGTCCATCCCCGCTTCTCGGACGAGCCGAATCAAGTCCGCCGGTCGATCGGTCGATTCGTAGTGGAAGACGAATCGATTGCATCCGGCGTCTTCCATGTCCCGTATCCACTTCTCCGGCTCCGAGACCATCATGTGAACGTCGAAATACGTTCCGACGGGCACTTTGGAGCGCAGGCACTTGACGACGGGCGCTCCGAAGGTGATGTTCGGCACGAAATGGCCGTCCATGACGTCGAGATGAAGATAGTCGGCGCCGCTGTCGAGAACTCGGTTCGATTCTGACGCTAGGTTCGCTAAATCGGAGTTGAGAACCGACGGACCGATTTGGCATTTGATGCAAGGCGTCGACGACATTTTTCAGCGAGTTTTTTGCTGGCGAGCCGGAAGCGCTTTGGGCGTCTCCGTTTCCCCGGACTAGAACAGCATTTCCCGGACTGAGCACAATTATTTATTTATTTGTTTATTTATTTATTCTTTTTAATTTGTCTTACTTGTACCTGATATAAACACGCGCTTGTGTAGGCATCTCTTCTTCAGCTAACCTTCAATATAGCAGAATTTCTCCTGAAACATCAAAGAGAAGAGACCAAGGGCTTTTATTTTCCTGTCCGCCAATCTGACCCCATGCAAGCCTGCGGACATAATTTATTAATATCTGAGACAAAATCGAGGTGAAATGCCTTTAAAATTGAGTCTAATAGGCAAAATCAAGGCGCTACGTCCGCAGACTCCCGCGGCTCATGCAACGCGCGCGCTAGGAAGAGTCATCAACGAGGAAATCGACGTCTTTCCTTAGTCTCCTATCTGTGCTAATGGAGAAACCAGCAGATGTACAGAAAGAAGGGGCTGTGCCCTTCGAAACTCTTCAAGGACCGGTAAACTAAGCGCAAGGAATCGCGAAGATGTCTACTCGCTCACGTGCATTCTTCTCTTCATCGAGAACGGTCTCAATTCGATTGTAAAGCGATTCTCGCGCGCTGTCGAGGTCGTCCGCTGCGCGGCCGACTTTTATAAGGTGGGCGGGGCATTCATGACGTGCGAAACGACAAGTTCGGAGTTTTCGGGGTCTTTGGGGGTCTTTGCGCGCGTAGCGTTTGGCTGAAATCGAAGACGGCTACGCGGCGTCGCTGCAGAAAGTGCTGCGGAGCTCGTCCTATACGTTTAGACAGAATTTTCTTCAGCAACTGTTCGGAAGTGGCGAAGCCGAAGAATTCGGGTGCTTACTGCCGTCGAATGCCGCCAATTATCCAAACGCCACTTGTCTGAATTAGCTGGTCTTTCTCATTCGAGCGTTTTAGGCTCTCTCTTTTTGAACGACGTTCGATTCTATAGCTTAGCGCACTTTAAAACATTAGCCTAATTGATTACTAAAACGAGATTTCAAACTAAGTTGCACCTTTACTGCGCATGCGAGACTCTATTGAGAGCTTTTGGATAATTGGCATTCGACTTTTAACAACGTAATTAAATCTATGTAGGACATTGAATAATGGCTGGAAATTGGTAGGCGTGGTATTGGATCGCTTAGCGTCACATCATTCAGAAAAGGTTGTACAAGGCCATAGCCTGTTGTTTGGCCATGGCAATAAATCAATCGTCGATTAATGGCTAAACAACAAGCTGACGGGCTGTCAAATATTGATCCTATGTTTATTGGGAATGTAGGCTACCAATCTACGGGAACAGGTTCGCGCTCCACTCGAGCAGGCTTTGCCACAATTAGAAAAAACCAAAGTAGAGGTAGGGATGCAACATGTTTGTATGTATGACTAGTAGTATATGCTCTTGTAGCTGACTCAGGAGTCAAAGTTTCTATCTCGAGAACTTGCTGCATCGGAGAAAATTCTGCTCGGAGTTAGTCGAACTGCACGAAGCTTGAATGCCACGCACTTACATCGTTTTTTTTACAAGGAAAAGAGACTCTACGTAAAAATGAGCGAGGATACTGAAAAACTAAGAAAACAAAAGGCCAAGTAGGAAGGGGGGACCTCCTCTACGCACGTTTTACGCTTGCCTCTTACGAATTCTATTGTTACAGATTAGAACACGACCTTTTCTCCAAAGCAGCAGTTGTACCCAAGGTATGTATAGGGAGGGGGGGGGGGGGGGGGGGGGGGGGGAGTCCTTTATATCTTACCTATGAATCTGCATAGTTGGATAAGGTTCGCGTGCAACTGGGAGAGAGCACGGCGTCTTGCTTCACACAGGAGAAAAAGTCGCAACGAGCCGTTCTACGCATCGAGGGGAAAAGACCGTGTATGCTCTCTCTTTAGATATCGCGACGCTGTCGACGAACACTGCAGAAAAATAAAAGAATTCGAAACGAGATCCGCCTCCCTGGCAAGGGTCCGTACTACCTGATATAAAACGTGAATTCGGTGCACAGAGTTCGTCTTTAGAAGCTCGACTCAGAGGAGTCCGACCGCATCGAACTTCTAAAAAAATCGTTTCAAGAACTAGCTCGGTATATGATTAGACACTTGGAGGACTTTATTAGCGAAACGTTTGCCTCCTGCGTGCAGGGTTTTGTCTGACACGTGCCCGACGTACTTGGACGGAATGCAGCGCATTCTTCTCTTCGCCGACGAGGTCAACTCCCACGAAGACATGAACGGATTCGTTAATATGCATCCTCATCTAAAAAGTCCATTGGACAGGCCGAAATTTGAGTCATTTCAAGCCGTGGCCAAAGCAAGTCGTTACCGTTAGACGAGAAAGAGAATAAAAGCCGAGCGCTCTCTAGGTTGTTTCTACTCCTCGAGAAGGAGGAGTCGGAGAAGGCACGCACATCTATTTATAGAAATTTTATACATATATATATGCATTTACTTGTGTAGACGATGCCGTTTCTGTTGCTTCTGTTCAACCGGCTAAGGAAAAGCGCGATCATGCTGCTGAATTTTTTCAGAGTTTCGATGCAACTCGGTCGTCTCCCGTTGCCAAGCCCAAACTGCCACCGCGACTCCCCCAGGTCACTACTGGGAAAGAGTCCGATGGCATCAACGTCTCCAACTCGGACTTCACGCCCGTCGACTTGGAAGTGACGAACGAAAGCGAGAAACGCGAATTGCCGTCAAAAGCGCCCGCTGTTAAACCGAAGCCCCCACCACCTGTCAAGCCTGAAAAGATTGCAGTTCCTGTAGAGGAGGAGGAGGAGGAGGAGAAGGAGAAGTCGGAAGATGACGACAATGCGGAGAATATTTCGTCATCGATGCCTAATGCCGAGTCCGTTTCGGCGGATAATGTATTAGACTCCATTATTTCATTTAAACGCGGCGAGGGGTCTCGATCCAAGCCCGTAATCAGTCCCAAGCCGAAACCGGCACCGAAGCTCAATAGCGCTGAAAGTATGAACTGAATTTGAAAGAGGTCACATATATGATGTCCATTGCAACAGGCAAGCTGGCTGAATTGATAAGGACGAGCAAGCAAAATGACTTCTATGGGCTACTCGGTGCCACTGCTCGCTCGTCCAACGCGGAATTGGCGAAGCTGAGACGCGAGAAAACGGCTCAACTTCATCCCGATCGATTCAGTAAGGATGAAAGAGACGAACGACGAAGGTATTATTGGCCTTTCCCCCCACTCTTCTTCGATGTAGTATTGCGTGATAATAGGGCTTCCGCTCAACTTGCGGAATTGAATCGTATCTACGCCGACGTGATGATGAAAGAAAAGGCGAGGAATCTCTATAACCAACTAGAAAACTTTAGAAAGGTGCGTGCACATCTAACCGTAAAGCGAATTCTTATTATACTTACTAGAAATATTCGGAAATTGCTACCCAACCGCCAGACAAATTGAAATTGGCCGTGGATCGTTTCGAGCAATTGCGCGGCGATCTGACGCGAGCCCACGTGCCCGAGCGCCTAGCACAAGAACTCGCTCTAGCCGTCGAAACGGCAAAAGCGTACGAAAAACAGAAAACGACATAGATCCCCAATGGGTTGAAGTACAATTCGGAGGGGGGGATTATATAAGTATTTTCTATAGTACGAATTAATTTCACGAGAACACGACGCCGATTTTTTTCCCAATTTTCTACTAATATTTAATCCTGACCGTCGTCGATTGACGTCTCCTCGCCACGAGACGGCGACGATGACGGCGGCGGCGGCGGCGGCGGCGGCGGAGACGAAGAACTCTCCCTCTTCACTACGACGTCGTCCTCTTTACTACCAACGTTACCCTTGCTCCCTTGGAGCTCTTTCAAATACTGATCGACATCGATGACGTCGAGCGATTGAAATTGCTCGTCGTTCGTCGACTCGTCGGCGTCGTCGCCGTCGCCGTCGCCGGCGCCGGTCGTAGCGGCAGCAGAGACGACCATTTGGCCTTGGGGCGGAACGTCGCTGCTGTCGAGAAGACTCTTGCAAAAGTGCTCGTTGTCCAATTCGATTTCGCTGATCTCCTGCTCGAATTCGGTCATGAGACTATCCAAATCGGCGTACATGTAATCGGTCGAATCGCCGCTTCCACCGGCGCCGGCGCCACTCGATTTCGAACTCCCCTCTTCCATCACGCGCATCGCCGCCGGTTCGTCGGACGCCGAAGCCGCCGCCGGTACCGGCAACAGAAGCGGCGGCGGCGGAGGCGGAAGGATCGTCGTAACGGGAGGCAACGGTCCGGGCGTGAGTATCGTAACAGGCGGTAACCCGGATGTCGTCAGGACTTTCCGCGCGGGAATGTGAACAATTCCGCCATTGGTGACGATAGGAAGATAAACGGTTTGTCCGCCGGAAGACCCCGTCGCCGCTCGCACGGGCAAAGCGACTTGAATTTTTCCGCCGCCGCCGTCATTTCCGCCGCCAACTTGAACACCGTCGAACGACTGACTTCCGAGAGCCGTCGACGTCGTCTGACCGAAAGCGAGTCCGTAAAGAGTACGAATGCCGGCGACGACGTCGGACGGCGATTTGGGCTTCTTTGGCTTGGGATTGTATACCCAATCGGGGTGCGCACGTTGATGTTCCATTTTGAGACGTTGGGCTTCGTCGAAGTAGGGCTGCTTTTGCTGATCGGTCAACTCGTTCCACGTCGAGCCGAGTCGACTGCTGATTTCCGAGTTGCTTAGTTCCGGGTACGTTTTCGCCATTTCCGGTCGCTTTTGTCGGGCCCACACCATGAAGGCGTTCATTGGTCGTTTGACTCGCTGCTTTCTTTCATCGACGTCTTCGCGACGGGGCGGGCCGTTGCGTGGTAGAATTGGCTGGTATTGGCTTTTGCATTCGTCGATTTTTGGATCCGTGTCGAGTTTGGTCGATTTCGTGCGTTTGCCTTTGTTTTTGGTCATTGAATGAGGCTCGAGGGGGGTCTCGTCCGATTGGAACAATGTTGAAGTTTGCGATCAATTGGAGGCTGGCCTATGAGAAAGGACGGGCGCCGATTGAGGGGACGCGACACGTTTTTTCCAATGGGCAACTTTTACTCGATGTGTCAATTGAATTTTAGCCAATGAAAGATCGGAATCGTGTCCCGGCTGGACGAAGACAAACGTCAGCGGACCAATGAAATTGAATGAGCGGAAAAACGACGCCTAGTCGAAAATCGGACGAATGCGAGAGCCGATTCGACCGATAAAAAATCTTTAGGCTTAAAAACCCGGATAAAAGTAAGCTTTTCAAGGACTTTACACGAAACCATGGAAACCACGTGGTCGAGATGACGCTGGTGGTTTATATAAACGAACAGGACGTGTACGTTTACGGCACTCGAAAGATAAGGTCTAAGCCGCCTAAGCCACGACCCCAAGCAGTCGCATACTAATTGGACCCTACTAATTTTTCGGTGAGATCGCTCGATTGGCAAGCGAAGCGAACGAGGCGATGACTAATCTAAATTTTAGCTGTCGTACGGTGAGCGAGTCCGACTGCCGTAATAATAAGAATGATTGGTCGCCTCGCTATCGCCACTATCGTGGCTTTGATCGCCGCAGAAGACGAGAAAGCTCACGATCACCGGCACCTCTACACTTCCCAAGCGGAATCGTACTGCTATTCGGGCCAGCACGCGTGCCCGAGCTACGTCGAAGCGAATCGCACGTGCTGGGGCTACGAAAAGAACTGTCGCAAGGCGAAGCGCTTCTCGCAGCCGCACTGCGAGCCGCCGGCGAAGCCGTGGGCGTCGAACATGGAGGAGAAAGTCGAGCGCTTCTTCGATTCGGCCGATTTCGGCTGGGTGAAGACGATTCGTTCCGAAATGACGACGTATTGCAAGTCGAAAGGCGTCGGCGGTTCGTCGTTGCGCTGCGGCGATCTGTTGCGTCACTGTCGAGCGATTAATATCTATTTCGATTTGCGCGCGATTTCGTTCGAAAATTCCCGTCAACGCTTTCGCGAGAACGTTTTCGGCGACGGGCAGGTGGGCGGCGATTGCGAGTTGGATCGCGACGCGCTCGCCAAGCAGGGAGCGCACAGGAGTGCGCTCCAGTCGTGGTACGGCGAATTGGAGCGCTATACGTCTCTCCCCTTTCGGCCCAATTCGCTCGAACACTGCGACGTCATTCTCGACAAACGTCCCGTAATTTTTGTGAAATTGGACGCCGGAATCAATATGTTTCATCATTTCTGCGATTTCGTCAATTTGTACGTTTCCCAGCACATCAACGGAACGTTCTCGACGGACGTCGATATCATCATGTGGGACACAAGCGAAATGGGATACGGAGACTTCTTCGAAGTCACGTGGCAAGCATTTACCCGTCACTCGCCGCGTCCCATTCCCCTATCCCAATACAAAAACAAACGCTTGTGCATACGAGACGCGCTCTTTCCCCTCCTACCGCGCATGCGACTCGGACTCTATTACAACATGCCCGTCGTGCGTGGGTGTTCCCGTAGCGGACTTTTCAAGGCGTTTTGCGATCACGTTCTTCGTCGACTCGACGTGAAACAAGAGGGGCCGTCGCCTTTGACGCGCGTTACGCTGCTCTCGCGCGGTACGAAATTTCGTCGCATTCTCAATCAGGACGAATTGGTTAGCGCGCTAAAGACCGTCGGCGAGTACAACGTCACCGTCGTGGATTACGATTGGCGAACGGTTCCCTTTCTTCGTCAATTGGAGATTACTCACAATAGCGACGTTTTTATTGGAATGCACGGTGCCGGTTTGGCTCACGCTCTCTTTCTTCCCGATTGGGCTACGCTATTCGAATTGTACAATTGCGAGGATCCCAACTGCTATAACGATCTATCTCGATTGCGTGGCGTTAATTATCTTACTTGGGAACGACGCGATAAGATGATTCAACAGGATCCCGGGAAGCATCCGCAGACCGGCGAACCCCACGCGAAATTTACGAATTATTCGTTCGACGTCGAGGAATTTCTTCGCATGGTCGATAAGGCGGTTAGGCTAGTGAAAGATAGACTGGGTCGCGATTAATAAATGAATTGACTCGGCTCTCTCTCTATGGTTTTTTCCCGCGTCTTTGACGGCCTTGCTTCTCTTTTTGTTTCTTCATGTGCTTGGCCATTTTATGCTTTCGTCTCTCCCGGTTCGCCTCTTTTACTAGTTTCTTATTTTCCTACTCGCGTAGATATAGTGACCATGGGTTCAATACGTACGTAAACTCGAGATATTAGGTATCTAACGTACCTTTCTGCTTCGACTTTCTTCCTCTTTCTTGAGTGAAAGACTGGGCAAATCAATGACCTCTTTCTCGTCGGATTCGTCCGACTCTGACTCCTCGTCTGAGACATCGGAGCCGCTTCCACTGGCGTCATTTTCCAGTAAAGTTGGAACCTTCATTGGGTACCGTACAGAAGAGTTAAAGCTGCAGTGCACGGATCTCCTACTCTACCTGCTGCGCTCCCGATAGATCTGATTTCAGGCCTACTAACGCTCGATAGAAAACCTAAAGTGATAGAGACGCTGCTTCAGAACCTTCGAGAAGGATTTCTCAGATGCTCACCTCTTCTACTTTGCCTTTTTGAGCTTCTGTTACATTTTCCACTTCGTCCAAAGTTCGTGGAATGTACGATCGTTTAAAAACCTTAAATAATTAATTGATAGACTCTTAGTACCCCAGTTCTTTGAGATGACGATGCTATCATACCTCTTCGTCTACTTTCTCTTTATCTGTCAATCCAGACTCTAGTCGCTCTCCTGCAATCAACTGTGCCTAGACACGTGAATAGTACTTTTCTCTCTCTATTGCACATGTCTCTACTTTTTCTAAATAATCTTCCATGTTTGTATCATTGATATTGGGATCCGTGACGAAATCAAACAGCTCCCTCACTGACATTACACCAACTCCCTTTTTTCCAAAAAACTCTACCCCATTTTCTGCTCAGACTTGCTCACAATTTCCTACGAATCTATCAAACCTGTAATATTATTGCAGTCTTTTCTCAAAAATTCCAAAGCGTGAGGATGATCGTGCTCGACGGATTGAGACACGTCAATCAAATAGCAGTCGCCACGGTGATACCTACGACAACCCAGAACTAATAGACAAAACACCACTAAAAACGATTCGGCGTACAGAACGTTGAATTCGCTAAGATCGGCATGAACGAGATGACACTGGTGAAACATGACTCTCATAGCTTTGATACATTGAAGATACAGTTCCCCCCATTTCGAATCGGACAGACCAACGTCTTTGAGTAACGGTGCAGGCCTGACGAAATCACTGCCAATGAACTAGACGAGAGGTGAGGCCCGTTTACCATCCATTGGAACCGATAAATGACATCACGAGGACGTGACTGCGAAGGAGAATGGGAGTGGGACATAAAATTCCTGCTGTGTGCAGTCTATAAGGGCCAGATTAGCTAAATGGGGATGTCGATATTGATAAAGTGCCTTGTAAGATTTCTCATTTCTTTTTCAGCCCAAGTTCTAACCATTTTTCTCGGGTTGTGTCGAGAATAGCCATGGCGGAATCTAGCAATATTGATTTCAGTAGCAAAGTTACCTGTACATACACGTACCTGTATTCTCCTGTAACGTATTTGTCTCTATCCTTGAATGTTAGTATAGACGTTTTATAGATCTAATCAAGCAAAAAATTATGGAGAGAGGAGAAACTAAAGATACTGATTTCACTTTGATGGCACATTCGTTTGGATGCCCGTCTCGTGACGATGTAGCATAATATACGTTTGCCTAAAAGAATTGCAAATCGTTTTGAGTTATGATCTTCTATTTCCTCCACCTCCTTTCCCGTGTTAATACAACCGTTCACTTCTGATATAATCCCTCGGTCTAGCAACTTGAATAGAATCATTCTCGTTCTTGGATCCAGGACCTTTGCTCAGGAAAAAGTCAGCTGAAAACTTTAGGCAGAGAAACGACTGCACCTGTTCAACAGTGGCCCTATCTGACTTATCTTTTCCCTTTACACTAAGGGAAACAACATAAAAAACTTTATTGGAGAGACAAGGACATTAGCCTTGCCTTCTTTTTCCAAAGTCCTGCAAAGCTTCGGCTGCTTTTCCGGACAGGGCAGGCCCACTGAATCTCTCTAAATACCGCCATTTTCTATGAATAATCCTCTGATATTTTTATTAACCTATGTTAATCTTGTTGACATATTTTCGAATGGCCTTTTCCGTGGGCTGAAATTTATGTTACATACAGAAGTGTAACCCGATCTTTTCTCAAGAACCTGAAGCGTGGATTTAGCCGATACAAGACGACTTGCATTCGGCTAGAAATGAAATTGAAAGAAATTCTAATATTTTCACTCCGTTCTACCTGGGATTGATTTGCTCTAGCAGCATTGAATTTTTTCGTGAAGTCTAAGTGGAATCAAGTCGACGAAGTTATCTGGAAACATCGAAACTCTCACCGGAGGTTTCGTCTTCCCAATCCCAGTCTCCTAAATCGTCTTCGTCCTCGAAACTATCGTCACTGCCTGAATCGACTTTTGGAAGCAAATGAAAAGTGCTAGGACTTTGGGAAATCCGTCAGAGATAGTCGCAGGAATTTTTAGTGCAGAAATACTCGGGATCCTGCTCTGCGTCGTCGAATTGACCAGGAAGAATGCCCTCCATCCTTGACCTAACGTGCTCTAGGACCACAGGACGCGTTTCTGATGAAGACGGTGCAATATTTGAAAGATAGTGACAATGTTATTCTTCTGGAGGCCGACGACGTGCAGGCAAAGTCAAACGAAAGCGAATGCGACGAGCCCACAAGCCCCGACAGTGATGGTAAGTAAACCATGTGCAAAAGCACGTGGTTCGAAAAATCGAGATGTTTCGTCTTAGATCAACTGATGAATGCACTCAAACAGTAGGCAAACGAGAAAAGAAAGCAGAAAGTAGTTAATTTCCGTACAGAAACGGCCAGAAGCGGCAAAAAGAGGCGACGACAGCGTACGTTTGGATATGCGCTGCCATGGCAGCGCTAGGCGGCGTCCTATTCGGCTACGACGTCGGTAAGACCGACGCTACGGCGACTTCAGCAAGTAACGACGTCTAGGTATCATATCGGGCGCCCTGGTTCTATTGAGATGCGATTTCGATCTGTCAAAAACGGAGGAGAGCCTGACAGTGAGTGTAATGTTGATCGGTGCCATGATCGCCTCACTGACAGGAGGTACTGTATAAGAAGGATGTTGTCTGACTCCACACCCTATGTCATCATTTAAGGTTTCGTTATCGATGCCATTGGCAGAAGATTGGCAATAATAATAAACGCAGTTATCTTTGTGGTCGGTGCCTCTATCCTGGCAGCGTCAAAGACATATGGAATGCTGGTAGATACACTAAATTCGTCTGAATAGGGGTCAATTTTTTTTAGATATTTGGGCGGCTCATAGTTGGCTTTGGAGTTTCATTATCTGCCATAGGCGAATGTATCTACATATCAGAAATATCGCCACCAGTATGTACAGTACATACGTTCTTTTGCCTCATCTCTTATAATCTTTTCTAGCACAGACGAGGTGCTCTCGTCTCTCTCAATGAATTTGGCATTACAGTGGGCTTCCTTTTGGCCTACGCTATCAATTTGGCATTTATCAACGTCGACGAGGGCTGGCGTTACATGTTCGGCCTTTCCGTTGTTCCTGCAGCCATTCAGGGCATTGTTATGATCTTTCTACCGCCCAGTCCTCGATATCTCTTGCTAAAGTACCACGACACAGAGGTAGCGTCGTTTCTAAGTGTGCCATTCTATTCGCGTCGCTTTTATCGTAGGCCAAAGAGGTTTTACAGAAGCTTCGAGGCCGCCTCGACGTCGAAACGGAATTGGATAGCATACGGGGAGTAATCATACAGGAAAAAGTAAATTTTCCCCGCGTAAGGTTGTCTAGTTTTATTCTTATAACTCTCCTCCTAAGACTTATTCACTCTTTGATATATGCCGGCAAGCTGGTGGAATGCGCTATAGGCTATTTATTGCCGTATCCCTAGTTCTTCTTCAGCAATTTACTGGCCAGCCCAACGTTCTCTACTATGCAACGACGATATTTGAGCAAGTCGGATTTTCATCCGACTCTTCTGCTGCGAGAGTGACTCTCATTTTAGGGCTAACGAAGGTATATTCCGAAAGGTGGTGGTTTTTAGTGCGTTACTCTGCCTTTCTTTCAGGTTGTATCTACTGTCATTAGTTTGCTTCTAATCGACAAAGCAGGTTAGTGATCTGGGATCCCTTTGGGAGACGTGAGACCCAACTTTGCACGTAGGACGACGTCGTTTCCTTTTGTTTGGGGCGACGGGAATGATGCTTGCTATTGGAGCAATGGGAATAACACTAACTGATGTTGGCATTCCGGAAAAGAACGAAACATCCTGCCTAATATCTAATATAACCAAAAACGAAACAGGAACCGGTGTGGAGCTCAGTGCACTCGTGAGAGTCGTTTCTTTAATCTCGTTACTTCTCTATGTGTCTTGCTATGCATTTAGCTTTGGGCCAGGTATCCATAGGTTCCTCACAAATAACTATTTTTCTCGTGATGTTTTTTCTTAGTTACTTGGCTCATTCTAAGCGAGATATTTCCCGTCGAGTTTCGAGGTCGAGCCGTTGCTATATCTACGGTTGCTAACTGGGGAGGGAACCTTATTGTATCTTCGACGTTTTTACAACTTTTGAGTAAGAAAATACCAAGCAGCGGGATCATTAGTTATATCTGACGGTTTTATAGAGTCTATTGGAATAGCTGCTACATTTTTATCCTATGCTTTTATTTGCCTCTGCTCGATCGCTTTCATATTTACCTTTGTTCCTGAAACTAAAGGCCGGACCCTGGAGGATATTGGCAAAGAATTGGCAGAAGGGTCAGAAGAGTTTGTTATTTGAAATTGAACTAGAAAAAATTGTTCTATTTTTGTAGTGGACCTTCTCTCAAATCCCGCTGTGCAGCACTTCGACACAAGGTCAGGTCAAACGGAAAAAAAGAAACATAATCATTATATTTTACATTATTCCCTAAACGAATACGGATTCGCTCGGCGACGCGTTATTAGATTAATCATCGCGCAGGCGAGCACGTGCATAAAAGGAAATGCGAACACGTGACTAAGCTCAGTTGCAGACGATGGAGCACAGCGATAGCAAGCGAAAGAAATTGGCCTCCATGGGAACGATCACGGGTCTCACCGTGAAGGACATTCGCTTTCCGACTTCCCTCGAAGCCCACGGTTCGGACGCAATGGTGAGATAGGGAACGCGCGTGCAGGAAACCGGGCCGCACCGATCGCCGTTCGCGTCCTACGGACTAGCGTCTCCTCGTCGTCTTCGCACGCGTTTCGCTGGAACGCGAAGAATTCGCGACTCGCGGGGGAACGAGGTCCTTGAGTACTGTGTAGTGTCGCGAGACGAAGGACACGCCCCTTGTTTTAATTGCATGATGAATTCCAACGCGGCGTTCGATGCTTTTGTCTAGCACAAGGATCCTGACTATTCGGCAGCCTATGTGGTCGTCGAAGCGGATAAAACCGAGCACAAGGGCCACGGATTGACGTTCACCGTGGGCCGTGGCACCGAAATCGGTATCGAATTCCGTTTTTCTTCGATTTTTGCGATCGACTATTTTGCGCAGTTGTCTTTGCCGTGCAAACTCTATCGCGACTCGTCGTCGGGAGACAGCTCGAGGAGATCTATGGCGATTTTGCTGGGTTTTGGCGCGAATTGACGAGCGAAACTCAACTGCGATGGGTCAGGGGTTTTTTGTCAGGGGCCAACTGCATGTTCCAGTGTCATGAATCGTTAAATTTATTAGATTGGGCCGGAAAAGGGAGTCATTCATCTTGCTACTGCGGCTGTCGTTAACGCTCTGTGGGATTTGTGGGCCAAAATAGAGGGGAAGGTAAAAAGACAGTCGATTTCTCCTCTTTTCGAATGGAACTCTCGCTCTCTATAGCCCCTGTGGAAATTGCTAGCTGACATGGTAGGTCAATCAGCGATGCATTCTTTGCGTCCAGTTCTAACTGATTGACGGACTCTTGACCCTAGACACCGGAAGAACTGGTTTCCACTATAGACTTCCGCTACATGTACGGAGATCTATTCATTGTCTAATATCCTACAAGCTGCTCTTTAAACCCATAGTACGGACGCGCTGACGCGTCAGGAAGCGCTAGAACTCCTTCGACGAAACGAGTCCGAGAAAACGAAGAGGGGTACATATAATACATGACGTGTATGGAACTGGAACAAGACTATCTATCCGTCTGTCTCAGAGGCATCCATAAAACATCAAGGCTATCCGGCTTATACTACATCCTGTGCGTGGCTTGGTTATAGTGACGAAACCCTAAGCAAAGTCTGTCGCGAAAGAGGGGGGGCCCACGTACGCTTTGTTGCTGACGTGGTACGGTTTCTGTTTGCAGTTGGCACAGGATGCCCTTCGGCAAGGATTCACTCGATTCAAAGTCAAAGTTGGCGCCGATTTGGAGGACGATAAGCGTCGCTGTTCGATCATACGTAAAGAAGTCGGCTGGGATAAGATAATCGTAGGCGAAATTTCCAATGGCAGACTTTTTGAGGAAAAAAAGGGAGAATTTTTTTTGTTTTCAGATGGTTGACGCGAATCAGAGGTGGGACGTCGACGAGGCAATTCAATACATGAAGAATGTGAGGGCAGGATGGCTTGGATAACTGTCGCGTGCAATTGGTTATCATTCCTCGCAGCTGGCTCATTTCAAGCTGCATTGGATAGAAGAGCCGACGTCGCCGGACGACGTTCTCGGCCACGCGGCAATCAAAAAGGCAAAACGAACGCGACTTCTGCTTTGCATTTGATTGTTTTTCTGTCTCTCTCTCTCTCTCTCTCTCTATAGGCGCTCGCTCCGTTTGGAATAGGCGTTGCCACGGGCGAACAATGTCAAAATAGGGTCGTTTTCAAGCAATTTCTTCAAAGCGGAGCCATGGATTTCTGTCAAATCGACGCCGCTCGCGTCGGCGGCGTCAACGAGAATCTCGCCATAATTCTAATGGCGGCGAAATACAAGGGTAAGAAGTACGAAATCGCCAGAGACTCCTCCCTCTTCGTGACGAGGTCTGAGTCATCTTACCGGTATTCTCTGTCTCTATAGTTCCCGTTTGTCCGCACGCCGGCGGCGTGGGCCTGTGCGAATACGTCCAACATCTATCTATTTTCGACTACATATGCGTCAGCGGATCACTCGAGAACCGGTATGGACTCGTTTAGACTAGTCAGGATGTTTGATATCGCTTTCGTGTGACGTATTAGGGTAATCGAGTACGTCGACCATCTGCACGAACATTTTCTCCACCCTTGTGCGGTTCGGAATGGATGCTATGTCGTTCCGGAGGTTCTTCCGGTTTCAGGTCTAGTTCTAGGTTTCACGAGATGTTTTTTTTTCTTTTCTTTAGGCGAGTGGCTATAGCATAGAAATGAAGCCGGACTCGTTGAAAGCGTACGAGTATCCGGACGGTCCCAAGTGGAGGGAACTGCGAGAAAAGGGGCTCGTACGGGACAAATGAAAAAGTTTTCCTCTGGGGACATCATTTTTTTTATGGCATTCGCTTTGAGAGAATCGGGGTCGTTAATAAAAGGATACGCGTTTGGAGTGGACTTTTACGCTTCTTCGGGCTGTTGCTGTTGGATTTCCCTACTAAAACCTAGCTTATACGTGTATACATATGTAAGGCTCCTCTGCTGGGATTCTCGATGAAGGAGACCCCCGTGCGGGGCCTCGTCGAGAAAGATGACGAGGTTTCGAGGTGCTCTTCTTGGGACTTGTTCTCTTGAAAGCGACTGTTCCTTCGGATTGACTTTTTTCGTGTTTCGGAGGGCATGGATGGTTTGATCGATCGACGTCTTCTCCGCTTCCCGGGGTGAATTCGAAGACTTGTCCGGCTTGTCTTCCCACGAAAGGCTTCCAGATGACTCACTGTGTTCCAAACGAACGTCGTTTTGCTTTCTGAAACCGTTTACTGGCGAAATGACTGAAAACAGAACGTGCGTTGCTGGCAATCCCGGATAAAGCACACTATCTCAAGGTGAACAGTTTTTCCCCTTGATTCTAAAATTTGATTTATAGTAAAAATATAGATGTGCCACAAAAATTCAGTCGAAAATAAAAGAAGAAAAATGACGGCCTCCCCGGCCGGGAATTGAACCCGGGTCTCCCGCGCTCCGCTTGTAATGACAGGCGGGGATACTCACCACTATACTACCGAGGATTTCCGTATCTGTAGAGACACATTGGCTAGTTTTATTTTAGAGACGTTTGCTATCCGGGTTCACATTGCAAAAATGGCTCTTAGACGAAGTTCACAGGCGATTTTGGCGTCGATTGTGCGTGGAGGACTACATCGAAGTTCTCTTCGAGCGTTTCAAACGACTCCAACGCGTTTGTTTGACGTCCAAAGTGAAGACGACTTTGAAAAGCGCGTTCTCGAAGCAAAAACGCCCGTCATCGTCGATTTTCATGCAGGGTAAAGGTAAGAACAGCATCAATTTGCTCGCCTATAGCATTTCGAAGCAGATGGTGCAAACCCTGCCTCGAATTGGCACCAGTACTCGAAAAATACGTAAAGGAGACGAATGGGAAAGTAGACATAGCCAAAGTGAATGTTGACGATTTGCAAGATTTGGCTATAGAATACGAAGTCAGTTACTATAGAGACCACGACTTCTAGTTTCTAATTTTTGCCTACAAAGGTTGCTTCTATCCCATTCGTCGTTGGATTCAACAATGGAAAGCCAGTCAACTCCTTCGTTGGGTTACAAAGCGAACACGATGTCAAAAGCTTTGTAGACTCAATTAGTAAAAGTGAAACTTCAGACTAGTTCAGGGGGTTGCATGTGTAAGAAGAGTTTTTCTGACTCGCTTGGCCACTTGAATATATTACGCGTGGTCAGTGCAAAAGGCACGGTCGATTCCGATTCATTGTCCCAGACAATGCACAGGCAAAATCGGTCCGCTCCCTCTGCAAATCTTCTTGCCGATATCAGTCTCCATTCGTGAGCGACTCTCGCTTCCCAACCCATTCGTCTCTTCTCGTCGTTACACTGATGTCTTTCCGTTGAATCGCTGACGCGAAAGTAGGCTGGAGAGCAAAGAACGAGAATGCGACGAGCTTCTCGAATTTGACGTTCTAGCCAGATGGGAACTGATAGACGAGACGCCTCGTCGCGTTCGTCTTCGAATAGGTGAAATTCGAATCCCTTCAGTTTTATTGCATCGCAAAATTGGCGAACTTTTTTCAAGTGATCGAGGGAATCCTCCGCGTATGAAATATAAATATTCTGCGTGGCAAATGGAGACGACATTTCAAGCGCAGTGCCACGCTGGCTGCCATGACAATGACGCCTCACGCAAATAAAAATAAGAGAGAGAAGACAAGCTGAACCAATACTTGAACAAAGAATAACTATAAGTAGATGATGATCATCATGATCATTATCATCGCTTATTTGCACGTAGTAATGAGCTGCGAGGAGAAAGGAAGTATCCCCAATAGAACGCCGTATAGAACAAGTGTACCAGCCAGCATCAGAACCCCTAGCTCTCTGTAGCAAAAGAGAAGAATTTATTGTGGCAGAATTATCGTTGCTATGGTAGTCGACGTTGGCAGGGCAATGAGACAGCGGGTACTTGCGAATACAATTAACCCGAGAAACGTTTCTACCGCGTATCCAAGTGATGACAGGAGGCGGTCCGTCGAGAAGGTGCTCACAGGCCTCACGTGTCGTATAGACATCAATAGAGCATTTGAGAGAAACAGACGCCGTTTCTCGAACCTGAATCAAAGTGTTGATTTTCGACGGAAAACGGACGCGACCGGCGCACGCGTTTCGCGCCACTAGCGTCCACGATGTCGTCACGTTAGCGTGCGTGCAAAAATAGTCGCCGACGTCTTGACAGCGCATCGTCGATACGACGAGGTCGCGATCGCTGCAGTTCGCCACGCCGGCCAAACCATCGTAGTCTCGGCTCCACGAGACAACGCTCGAGACGTCGTCGTCGTCGTCGTCCCGTACGGGACAACGAAGTCGAAGCGGTTGTCCCGTAGAGAAGAAAACTGTTTTGAGATCGGACGGCAGTGGTTTGCGAGTCTCGTTGATCGAACAGTTGCTGCTAAAGGCCTTGCTATAATCCGGGACGCCAAATCGGCCTCGAGTGTCTATTCGACACAGCAGACAGACGCTCAACCCTAGAACGACTACTCTCGCGGTATATCGATGCATGAACGAGGTCACATGTACCGAAAAACGACGATAGAAAGAAGACGCAATGAATCATGGAACAAGGAAGTAGATACTAGCCCGGATAAGCGTAGTAGTGTAGATAAATGAACACAACTCCAAAGGAACAGACTATTGCTTGTCAGTGGGGGAGAGGGGGGGGGGGGGGGGGGGGGGGGGGGGAGAGGGCTAACTAATATTCCTCCTGTTCTTCTTCTTCTTCTTCTTCGTTCTTTGCCTCTTGATCTTCGGCTGGAGGTTCAAATCCATCCTTTTAAATTAATCAAATAAAAATACTTAATTTAATTCCCAATTTTTTCTTGCCTCAGTGGCATACAGTATCTCCTTCACGCCCTTGATTGCCATGGTTTCCTCGCCTTCATGCTCCTGGCAAAGTTCCTCGATGTCACGCAATTTTCCAAAATAGAAATCTCGCTCGTTTTCAATTGCTTTCAACTCGGTCTGCGCCTCTTCGAGACGGGCCCTCATTTCCTGAAGCTAGACACACATTTAGATAAAGAAAAGCCCTCTTCTCCCTTTAGACTATTAATTGTGTAAGAATTTATTCTAACCTCAGAAGCCATTTTGGATGATACCACTGTTGTCGTAGTCATCGACGTCGTTGTTGTCGTTGGACCAGCGCGAGACGTAGACGATTTGGCCACGGTTTTCTTAGTGAGCCCGCCACCTACTGTTAGTACCAATCGAAATTATAAATTATTAAATATATTTTATTTTTGTTTTTCACCTGGTTTGCGCTTGGGAAGAGATCGACCGGTCGGAGGATGTCCAGCTGACAATGCGGGCGATTCGCCGCTTCGAGCGAGGGTCGGATTATAATCCGCACCCTGGTAATTTGCATCGAAGAATTTCTTGAACCATTGGAGGAATTCCAGGTTGTCGAGTGGCTTTTTCTTGACGAGTTTGTCAATGGGAACGACCTACGTTGTCAATTAAAATTGATTGTCTAGTTAATTAATTATTTGCTTACTTTGTCCACGCCCATTTTTTTGAAAGATGCTTGCAGGAATTTGAAATTGTCGATGTACTGATGTTCGAGCTTGGCATCCATTTTTACTTTTTTCAATTGCAGTCGTGCCTCTGCGGAGAAGATACAGTTACGGCGACGACGCGAAAAAAAACTTAGCGCACTGTACCGGGGAAAAGCATGTGCATGAACTGGCAATAAGCGGCACCTAGACGTACAGCCGTGATTGTATAGATCGTTTTTCGTCGAGTTTCGACGCCTACCGTTGCCCATTTCTTCGACTTTCGTGTAGTTTAGCTGTAAGCAATCGTTGACCCATCCCAAGAGTTCGTGCCGGCTCCAGCCCTTGTCCGAAGTGCCGGTGTAGTGAACGTTAACCGCCGTCATGTGCACCGATCGCGATATGGAGACGAGAATTGGTCGCCGACCGCCAGGAATGAAAGAGCGTTGCGCGCGTTACTGGGCAAACGAGCAGGCGCAACAACACGCTAGAATTCATCGTAGAACGAGACATGCTACGCTCAAAATCAAAATTCCACGTCTCCATGTTGTACCGATGGCTATCGGCGCAAAGTTCGGTGAATATTTTCGACCGGCGAGCGAAGCGATGGCAAAAGAATCGCGCCGCAGCGTCTCCGAACGCTTCGACGTACGATTATCTCAAAGACGAGGTCGCCTATCGTCTCGTCGACCGTCTCGGAGACGTATCGCGAGCGTTTCCTCTCGCTTTGGATCTGGGCAGTGGTCGAGGTCACGTGGCTAAATTCGCGGATTCCGATTCGATAGGATTACTAGTACAAACCGATATGGCCGAAGAAGCGCTGAAGAACGTAACGTGCGCTACGACGACGACGAAAATTCAAGCTGACGAAGAATCGATTCCATTTCGTACAAATTCATTTGATTTGGTGACGAGCTGCTTGGCATTGCATTGGGTCAACGATCTTCCGGGAACGTTTCAACAAATATTGAATCTATTGCGAGAGGACGGCGTTTTTATTGGCGCTCTCTTTGCCGTTGATACGCTATTTGAATTGCGCTGCGCTTTCCAATTGGCCGAAGAAGCAATGCGCGGGGGCGTGGCCGCCCGCGTGTCACCTTTTACGGATATGCAAGACGTTGGATCTCTTCTATCGCGTGCCGGATTTGTCATGACGACGATCGACGTCGATGAAATCGTTGTGAATTATCCGACGATGCGTGCTCTGATGAAAGACTTGCAGTGCATGGGCGAGAGCAATGCCGCGTGGACGCGATCCAATTACATATCGAAGTCGGTTCTTCGTGAAGCCGAGACGATATATAAGTCCATGTATGGGATTGAGGAGGATGGCAGTTCCATTCCAGCGACGTATCGTGTACTGCACATGATAGGTTGGAAACCGGGGGGAAATCAGTGGCAAGCAGCTGAACGGGGATCAGGAACCGTTTCTCTAAAAGACGTATTAGAAAAGTGATCTGTCACTTGTAGGGCATTTTATAGTTCTTTACCTACTGTATATCTTGAACATGGAAAGTAGATAAAGGTAATAGCAGCGGGCCTAAAACCTGTGCTAACAGGGAGAGCACTGTATCTACACAATATTTGTAACAGTACCTGCAATATACCCCTTTGCGCCGCCAACTTCAACGTTGAAAAGCCCTGTTAGTAACACCAATCGTGATCAACAGTATCGTTACTCCATTTAGCAGAACATAAACTGACTTTACAGGGATTTTTTCAGGTTGACAGCAAGTCAAGGGAAACGTACGTACAGAGGGGAAGACATTCAAAAAATGAGACATTTGAACAATTTATAAGAATGTAATGAGATGAGGTGGCATTCTGAATACATGCTTCCGGTAATTGAAGGAGGGTTATTACTCCCACAGAAAGCACCACCATGGAAGTACGAGTCTTCGACTTGAGAAAGTGGTATTGGAGATGTTCTTCCCGGATGAATTCCCTTCATTTTGATAAAGGCCAAACCAGCTTTCTTTGTCAGCCATTGAATAAAGGTGTTCGAATTATTGACATCATCGCCAACACAATAAATTGAATTGGGAAAATTATTGATCGATTTTCCCGGTTGCTCGGCAAACGTATACGTTTGAGCAAACCTCTCAACGTCCTGCCATCTCTTTTTTACAACAGCGTCGTCTTCGTGTAGAAAAATTGGAATAAATTTCGTACCTGATTCGCTGTAGGCAATGCTAGAAAGCTGAACACTTTCTAGTTTCCAGCATCGCCCGTGCTCAGTCAGATACAGCATCCAAGTATGGTAACCGTCAGCAGAAGAACAACTTGAACCACTGCTTACAGCCAAAAGTTCAACACCTTTTTTGGCAGCATTTGGATTCAACTTTCGAAGCTTAGCAACCGCTGCTTCCCTTCTTCTTCCTGATTCATTTGGTAGAGTTAAAATTCCCGACCAAAATTGCAGAGAGTAGTGATAGAATATAAGCGTATTTTCGACAAGTCGGTCGGCTATTGCAATGAATGAGCGAGCTGTAAGGAAAGGAAATATTGATTAGTAAACGTTCATTCAACAACTGTTATGCTAAAGGTTCTTCCGCAACTTCGCAAGCAAATTTGACTTGCAAAGAAAAACAAGACGTTTCAAACATATAAATGGCTGCTACGCTACGTATCTGTAAGTCTTACTTTTTAGGTCCACACTAAAGGTTTTGCTCCAACTATTGTCGCTGTTGTAGAAATTGTCTGAATCGTCGGAATTGTCTGTGCTAAGAATGCCTGAGAACGCTTTTACGTTGTCGAATCCTCCAACTCTTGCCAGTACAGACCATCGTATAGGCCTTACTCTCGAATCCCCGTTTCCGTAGTAGTGGATTCTAATCTGATACGTTCCAGTTACAGCTTGAGAAGAATCTCGATCCGTTGTATTAATTATGTAATTTTCCGGACCATAACCGTTCGTATTGTCATAGTCAAGGTATCCAAACGTCCCGTCTCGGTGACTGTAGTACACGTGCTCTCCATTAGATGGTTCCAGAACGTGCAGATCAAGATCCGAAGATCCATCGTCCCACTCAAGTGTGATCCTCAGCACGTCTTCAGTGTGTCCGCTAGTGACAACTTGTTCCTTGTATGCCGCCCCACTGTAAAAACTCGACCTTAATTCGCTAGCACTTCGTTTCGTTATATTTGAGGGTTGATAACCAACAGCCAGAAAAACAATTTTGTACTCGCCTTCTTCCAAATCAATCAAGACTTTTGAAAATTCGCCGTTATTGCTGAAACTGGCCTGACCCTGACTAATTGTCAGTCCCTCTGAAAACTTCTTAATTGCAAAACAGAACAAAAACGACGGCGTGGAACCATTAGCAGAGACGGAAACGTTTCCTCGAATTGTAAGCGAATCATCGCTGATATTAGACGGAAAATAGTCAAAATGAATAACTAGGGTAAAATCATACCAGATCAACGAGAAAGCAATACATTATACTACACGAGAATTTTACCTGGAGACAATGCATCGCTTGCAAACTGTTCAAGTGCAAAATCGTACACGACTTCCATGTCATAGTGGGTGAGCTGAAAAGATTTGTGACTGTAAACGTAAAAACGATTGTATGCTCTATCGCCAAACTGAGAGAACTTGCCCGTCGATAAGTCATATTTCAGCTCTTTTGGAACAGGGCCATACTCTGGGTCATACACGTAGAAAGTGCCGTTGTCGTAGCCGTACACAAGTACAGCATGCCCAGGCCGGTACGCCCATCCATCGTAATAATAAAGAAAAAGCGGTTGAGGCGTGAGTGTTACGAATAACGAATGAATGAGTATTTCAGCTGTTTCTTGATCTGTCATATTTCTGACATCACGAGGAGCCTCAGAGCATCGGAGTTGCAGAGTGGTCAGCATACGATCAACTGTTTCATTAGTCCAATTACTCGACTGGGCATAGAGACTGCTTTTAGAATGTGCGAGGAAAAACCAACGAGCAAAAAGAGCCATTCCTGAAAACGTTGGCCAACTGTCGTGCGTACTGATCCATCCGTGTATACGAGGCCTGAAGCCCGTGTCAATGTTGCCAGCTTTAAGTGTCTCGATTTCGCTTTTCTCAACTGAAAGCAAAGCAACTTTTCCAAATGCCTTTGCATCAAACTCTAGTTTAGCGTTGTCAGTTTCTCCTGCAGGAGCTGATAATCCAGTTCCCTCGAGCGCTTCATTTTCTTCGTCGTAGAAGTACGGTAACAGAAGTCTTGATTTGTCTTGAGTGGGAACGAGAACAATTTTCAGGCTATCTTCAAAAACCTGCCCAAACAATTCAAAATTGCTGTGCACATCACTGGCCCTGGCAGTCATGTCAAGAATGCCAACAGATGAAACGTTGTCTCTTAGACCGCCAAAGCTGCCAGAACCATTGTAAAATGCAACTGACAAGGAAACGCCGTCCTGACCCAGTACACCATTAGGAGCGTCAATGGTAAGAGTGCCCAGTTGAGGAATGTCTGAAGAGAAATGTCCACCGCGTGGATCTACTTTTGCATCACTAATAAGAGGAACCGGATCGGCGGCCAAAGACAATGATATGGCGGGTCGAACTATTGTTGGAACGACCATTTCAATGCAGCCATTGTTGTCAGGTTTGGCCCCCGTACTGCTTTCATATCCTTGTTTACAGTGGCTGCAGTCTTCACCGTGAACGTTGAATTTCGGATCGCACCTGCACACGCCGTTATCCGGATTGCATGTTGAGTTCCATTCTGGGACGTGAAGTCCGAATCCAGAGCAGTCGCAAGTCGTGCAGTCCCCCCCAGTAGGAACTTTGTATTTTCCCGCCGGGCATTGCTGCAAACAATTGCAAGACGTCTCATTCCGTGAACGAATTTCGGAGCAATTGCACGAAACGCAAATTTCACCAGCCTTATATTGACGAGGCAAAGTGCACTTCGAATCCGATGAGGTCTGCTGTTGAAGGACAAGAACGGTAGTCACAGTAGCCGCTGTGACTACCAGAATGACCACAAATATTACAGCAACAAGCACCCAAACGCGAGTTTTCTTTGCTTTCTCGCCCATGGTCTCAATTGAGCCTGCGTAAACAGAGGTATCACATTCAATTTCAATACGTGAATGCAAGGTGTCGCGTACGTCACGCTTCTATTTTTGTCACGACTCCCACGAAATTGTTTCTACGCAATGCGCAAATAAGAGACATGATGATTTGGGCATAAATTCAGTGACGCGTGGTTGGATCGTCACGGTCACGTGAGTAATCCAATCATCTGCACGTCTGTTCGCTTTTCTACGAGATGTTTCGTTCGAACGTAAAGCCGTCGCCTATCGGCGTTGCTATCATCGTCTTCGTCCTCATCGGCGTCGTCTATCTGTACTTTCGGGGCCCCGCGCACGAGGCGAGTCATCCTCGCGGAACGATTCTCCTCAGCCAACTCCTCTCCGCCGCCATCGATCTCGCCGAACGCGGCGGACGCGTCGTCGCCGACGTTCGTCGCGGCGACGACGGCGTCAACGAACGCGTAAAGGGAATGACGGCGGAGGGAAAAGCGGAACTCGTAACGCGCGGCGACATGTTGTCGCATAGGGCAATCGTCAAAGGTCTTCTCAAAGCGTTCCCGGACGTGACGTACGTTTCCGAAGAACACGAAACGGAAAGAGAATTTGACGTCGAAGACCCGAATTTATTGCGACCGGAAATCGTTGCCATAGCAAAAAAGAGCTACAATTCCGTTCCCATATCTAAAGTTTCCGTGTGGATCGACCCACTCGACGCAACGCAGGAATATCAAGAAAATCTTCTCCAATATGTAACCGTTATGATTTGTATTGCCATCGGGGATCACCCAGTTGCAGCTGTTATACGTGAACCTGACTTTGGCAGTACAGGCGATTCGTCGCTGCCTGGAAAAACGACGTGGGTATGGATAGGACACGGCATGTCAGAGGGAATGGCGGACCTCATCAAGGAGACGAAGGAGACAATAAAGAAGAAGAGTGACGATAAAATGACGTTTATTGTTTCGAGATCGCACGCGGGTCCGGTGAAAGACGCGACGGCGAAGGCGTACGGCGAGAAGAAGACTGTCATCGTGCCCGCCGGGGGATCTGGACACAAAGTCCTGCAGGTAATTCGAGGAAAAGCTGACGCTTACGTACACGTGACGTGCATAAAAAAATGGGATATCTGTGCGGGGGATGCCATACTGCGAGCGGCTGGGGGAAAGATGACGACGTTGACGGGGAAGTCAATAAAGTATTCGCCTTCCACTGGTCCCTACAATGACGGTGGCATCTTGGCGGCGCTAGTGAATCAAGATAGCATAAAAAACGAGTTCAAGACGTTGGTAGAAAAAGAGGATTTCGAAGTGAAACCTTGCAATCGTGAAACATAGGCAGTTTCATACGTAATAGATGCCATTAACTTTATTGCACTTAGATTTGCCAGCCCGACACATAGCGGGGTATAGGTTAGGTACCAAATAAGAGTCATAAAAGTGAAGTACACACACAATACCAAAGAGTAGGAGAGTATTACTTATCAGCAGTTGAGAAGGCAGACAAATGTGCCTGCCTACAGTCAGTCAGCATAGCACCAGAAAGAGAAAGTCCAGCACGTGGACAGCACCACACAGAACGACAAACAAAAAGGCACAAACACATAACAGGCACACGCTTACGTAAAAGTAGAGGAAGAGTAATTGAAAATTAGACAACAGCTGTTCATTAGATGACGTCTCTTAAAAGCTTAATGATATATAGTAAGAACACGGCAACGCACATCAAGAGACAGGAGACGATTTACGTATCAATTGACCGGGTACGAATTTACCTTGATTCAAGGGCGGTCAATCTCATCAACAAAGATTCATTACGACGCTTTTCCATCTCCAGAAGGAGGCGCAATCGTTCCTCGTCGTTTCGCGCCTGCCACACGTAGTCGACGGCCTTCTTCAATATCACCACTTTCGGCGTCTTCTCATTGTCGCAAATGTCCGGCACGTGAAGACGAAGATTGTGAAAACTCGATTTGAGATCATTACGACGTTTTCTCTCGAGAACGTTGTGCGTGTTTCGCTTGAAATCGACCTCGTTGTCGTCGGATTCGTCCAAGAGAAGGCGCGACGACGACGACGCCGCCGCCGCCGAAGACGCCGCCGTGCGACGATTATTTTTATGATGATAATTGTAGTGATGATGCGAATAACTGTGTCGACGTTGTTGACCGCTACCGACGCTTCGACTCGTCGTCGTCGCTCGTCGCGCGACGCCGGACGGACTCGCCGGCGCCGACGAGATGCGCGGACGCTTCGCGGAAGGTGGAACGATTGGAGAAGATTCGATTTTGATGGTGGCGGTTTTCGGTTCGATAGGCGTAGGTGTAGGCGGCGTCATCGATGCCGTCGAACGCTGTTGCTGCTGCTGTCCCACGTGAGAAGGAGCCGGATACGCAGTGCGAACAATGGGCCGTTTTTTGGATCGATGGTGATGATGATGACGGGCATTGTGTTGCTGTTGGTGGTTGTGAGCGGAGGCGGCGACCGTCACGACGTCTATCTCTTCATCTAAAGAAGAGAGAAAGAGAATAATAAGAGAATGCATAGAGGGGAGAAATGTTGCGCGGGCGGAGACGGTACCGGAGCGTGCGAATTCACACGCTCCCGTGCAAAACATCTGTCTCGTTCGACGAGACAATGTCGTCTCGCGCGCCAGAAAAGAATTCTTCTTCTACTACGTACGTACCCGATTCCGAACTGCAACAGGCGGACGAAGGCGGCGTCGGAGCCGACACCGGCGGCGGAGGTGGCGGCACCACGGCGACCGGCATCGCCGATTTGAGCGGCACGGGAGCGGCGTAGTGCGAATGATCGACGAGCGGACGACAGGGCAAAACAGACGACGGACTAACGCAGTCGTACGACGAAAAC
Source organism: Oscarella lobularis (assembly GCF_947507565.1). Taxonomy (NCBI): domain Eukaryota; kingdom Metazoa; phylum Porifera; class Homoscleromorpha; order Homosclerophorida; family Oscarellidae; genus Oscarella; species Oscarella lobularis. The sequence continues at coordinate 444,763 of NC_089191.1, read as the reverse complement.
ACTTCGGATTCCTTAATCTGTTCGGCGACTCTTTCGCAATCCATCATCTTCTCGCCTTCGACAATGGAGGATTGAGTAGAGACAGAGGAGGACGATAGAACATTTCCTATAGGCTTCGTTCGCGAAATCGTCGTCGTTGTAATAGTCGACGTTTTCGACGAATCCGGCAGCGAACTGCCACCCCACATACAATCACGTATCAAAGCTCGATGTATTTCGATCGAAGTTATTCCCGTCGTTCCCGAAGTTAAATCCGCTTCCGCACTCGGCGATTCCGTATTCTTAACGAGACGCAATTTATCGTCGATCGACGGTATGAACGTTTGCAAGTGCTGGAGTCGCGACGGCGATCGGGGCGGCGTCGGCAGAAGTTCGAACTTCTTCCATATGTCCTCATCCGGAAACGTGACGTCGAGCGAAAAGGTCGTCGCGCCGTCGTCGAAATTGTCGTCGAACGGCCAAAAGTAGGGTTGATACGCGTGAAAATCGTCGTCGACTCGACTAGCGGCGGCGAGCATCGTTCCTGTGGATTGATCGATCGATGAAGCAATAGTCGCGCGTTACTCGACGGGGACGCCCTAATTTCTAATTAGTAGGCAAGAGGGGAGGACCGCGCCAATGGGGCCGGGTGGTAAAGGTCAAACAGCTCCGTCTCATTCGATGGAGAAATCGACTTTGCTTGCACGCAAAAACGGGGCTAGCGCGTCTGTCGATCGCGCGGGCAGAACGAAAGCGAAATTCGGCTCATTTTCGTAATAAAGAGACGGGTTTATTGACGAGCATCTGCCGCGCCGACGACATCACAACTCGCTTTTTCTCGACTTTTTCGATCTTTTGCGATCGTTTCGACGAGAATATCGAGCCCCCGCGACAAGGAAACGGCGTCCAAGGGACGATCGCGTCGAAAACGCCCCTCGATCTAATCGCTACAATGTCGCTAACCTCGATTTTGTCTTTGAAATCGTGCGCGAGGGTCTTCTTTGGGGGGTTCGCTTTCGGCGGTGCGGTCGCGGGGCACTTCTCTTCCGAGACGACAGACTACCGTTCGCGAAGAGGGCCCGCGGTAAAGAGAAGGAATCGGCGCTTGTCAAGTCGTTTCATACGACCTACTCGCTTGATCCCGCCCACGAATCGTTGAACGCGGGGGAACGGGAACCCATCGAACACGTATAAAAAAATTAGCCCGAGAGGGTTTCCGTTCCGCGACGGTGAGACCTGCATACCGATCACGTGGTTGCTACAGATAAGTGTCAGGTTTAGACGATGTCATTTCCTATTGTTAGCCCCTCCCACACGTTAAACCGGATCCACATGCGCCAGCCGGCTCTTCGTTTATCACCAAACAACGGAATCCCCATCCAAAAAACGAATACGCGTACGTCGTCGCGAGCAAATACGATTTCGTTTCGATGAAACTTGGGGCCTGATAACGTCCTCTGGCTGACTCACGCACACGCCTACGTTCCAACCATAGCGACGTAATACTACCTAATCGATACCACAATGTTTACTATACTACATCACTTTCTTAGCTCTAAGTCGAAGCCCCATCGAAGCAAACTCGATTGCCTTTTCGGCACAGCGCTAATCCTAACCCAATCGCCTAGGGAGCCTCCGGGTCTATTTGTGTACTACGATTCGAAAAATGCCTCTACGATGCCGCGTTCGCGTTCGCGCGTTCAATTCGTCAAAGAAACTTCCTTTTGGTCGATCGTTCGACGGGGGGAAAACGACTGTCGAACGCTTTCGGCTCGGATTCGGCATGCCGAGGGCGTGGTCTCGCGGTCATGAATGAAAATACGAACGGAAAGAAAGCGAGCCTCTAGGGCGCGTGCCTTGGCCGCAGCACCTTTAGCAGCGTTTTCTTTGTCGTTAGTGCTCGGGGGGGTCGTGCGTTTTTCCGCTTTCGGGATGTATGTCTAATGCCGCCAAACGCAAGTATGCGCGGCATGCGTCGATTTGAGTGACGAGTGCACGACCTTTTCGACTATCCCACGCGCGCACGCGTCAATGCGCGTAGGTACGGTTTGTGTTGTGAGTCGAGTACGCATAGTGGCCGAAATCGGAGACTGGCGGCGCGCGCAATTTATGTGTGAGTGCGGTGAAAGTGAAGGGTTTCTTCGTCTTACGGTAGTGCCAGTTCCAGTGTACAAAACGTTGTGCAGCCGCGCCCATTATTGGCCACTCCCACTGCTCTGCGCTCTGTCTCCTCAAAGGGGCCCTCTCTTTGGTTTACGTCGAAATAAGGAGTTTTGTTTGTTTCGGTAAGTAAGTAAAACGATTCAAGGGAGGCGTCTGAAAGCCAATTTTTCGCGCCCGGCGTTTGACTGCTCACCTTTCGGCCGTTATCCATAGCTCGATTGGGTAGATCTTCGATCGTCAGGCAGTCGCTGACGTCGTGGTCGGGTAAGATAAACGCCTAATGAACGCGGAGAAGAGAGGCATTGTAAACGAAAAACAACTTTGCCGCGCGCGGAGAACGGGACCTCTATTGAGTCTAGGATGCCCGTACGTACCATACAGGTAATTTCTATTTCAACAATAGCAAGACGCGGAAAGTGTGCCTAATAATAAGTTTATACGTGTGCGTTGTATTGTCGTCTGAGAGCGCATAGATAAAGGAAATTAAAGAGGGGAGATGCAAATTCTACCATGCTCAACTCAAGTTCACATCTTTCTGCTATATAAGTCCCAGTTCCCCTCAATACATTACTTGCTCTCTCCCTGAGCACTCATCACTACAGCAGCCATATCTCCTCTTTCGTCGATATCCATAGGCTCGTCCACTTTCTCTTTATCTGGCTTGTCCTTACCAGCGTCACTACAAACAAAGAAACCGAAAGAAACATGCACGCTTTTCTTATCATTCCATTGATCTTACCCTATTTCCATAGGGACCTCTTTTACCGTTTCATCTTCGCCTTCCTTTTCCTGAGCGTCTTTTATCTCCTTGTCTTCTCCTTTTGCCGGCTCATCTTGCTTTTCTGTTTCTTTTTCTTCTTCTTTCTCACCTCCCTCTTTCTCTTTGACCTCCTCTATCTCTTCATCTTCCTTCTTCTCGGGCTCCTTTTCCTCTTCCTTCCCCTTATCTCCCTCTATCTCTTTCTCAACGGAAGTAGAAATTGCTTCCTGTCCAGCGCCGTCATCGCCCTTTTCCTCTTCATTCTTCTTCCCAGCATCATCTGCTTCCCCCTCTTCAATAACCATTGCCTTCTCGTCAGAATCATCATCATCGTCCTTGTGGGCGTCGCCGTCAACTTTTTCCTTCTCGTTTTCTGCCGCCGGAGGTGGTGGTGGTGGTGGTGGTGGTGGTGGGGAGAGTGGGGGTGCACTTGCTGCAATTCCGTTAACGTGACCAGACGACGTCACATGACGTCGTTTCGAGGACCCGTCTCCCGTTTCTCCTTCGTCTTCGGAATCAGAAAATTCGCCGTCCTTTTGAACGTTTTTGTCGCGCTCTTTCACTAGTTAATCGAAGCCTGGTAAGAGACAAAGGGTGTCTAATACTAATTGTACTTGATATTCTAGTCTCCGGATCTCCCTCTTCTTGATCGCTGTCCTCTTGAATTGCATCCTCAGGAATGGCTTATCGCAAAAGAAAACCACGTCTTTTTTTAAAAGTTTTATAACAACAGTATCGCGTACCCTGCATTTGCACTCCCGGAGCATGAGGAATCAACCTCAGATTTTCAAAAAGACGAGCTCTAATAGAATCAATTTTACGCATCTACTTACTTACGCATCATCAACACGCTTCTCTCACTTTATCTTGTCTAAATATTCAGACGTGTTCTGATTGGTCATATTCGACGGACTAATGTGCAATTTAAAATCCGGACCAAAGTATTCAAAATAATCATTGTAGGGCAATTCTAACAAAAGCAAGCATTCCTTATAAATCCCCCATCCCCCCACAGCACTTCTCACCATTGGCTATTTCCTGACCAAGCGCCTTTGCCGTCTCGTAAGTCCAACAACGAGCCACATTTCGAATCGTGTAGCCGCCTCCGCCAAGAAGCAATAGAGGCAAATCAAAGCTCTTCACAAACTCCACGCACTGAGCGTGTCCTAGAGATAAAGAAACGCATCTCTTTAGACTTATTATACCTTCCTCTGGTGTCCTCCCTCACCTTTTAATGACAAATTGAAGCAGCCTAATCGATCTCCAGCCAACGAATCGGCGCCACATTGAAGAACGACGGCACTTGGCTGATACATTTCCATCACCTTGGCTACAACCTATATATAGAAAATGATTGGTAATAATATGATTCGTTTTTTTTCTTATCTATTTACTGGACGGAAAATCTGCTCGTAGCTCTCGTCATCAATCCCGTCTCTGAGTGGGAAATTGACGGCATAGTATTTTCCCTTTCCTGCTCCAACATCCTGTGTAGAATGTATAGTGCAACAACTAGGTATTATATATCATTGGATTCTCACTCTAAGATCTCCTGTTCCAGGAAAATATTCGCCGTATTTGTGAAAGGAAACGGTCATAACGCGATCCGTTGTATAGAAAGCCTCTTCCACACCGTCACCATGGTGAATATCAATATCGATGTAGAGAACTCGCTGATGATATCTTAGAAAGAAAATAATTAAATAAATTGATACGTGGGGATATTAATCTTACTTGAGTAGCTCCAATATTGAAAGGACAATGTCATTGACGTAGCAGAAGCCAGATGCTTCCGACTTTTTGGCATGATGAAGTCCACCTGACCAATTGATAGCAATGTCCGTCTGCTGCTTATTCAATTTGACGGCTCCAGCTTCAGATAAATACCAATAATAAAATACTATATAAGGCTTTTTAGACAGACCTATAGATCCGCCCGTGGAGAGTTGACAGAACTCGTAGAGACCGTCAAAAACGGGGCAGTCTTCCCCAACGTTGACTGTAAAGAAACAATGGAGCAGACGTGAGGGAGACGTTTTCATACTCACATCTCTGCATTTGTTTCTGGTAATCGGACATATTATCAGGTCGAATGCTTCGAAGGAATTTGATGTAGTCGTCGGAGTGATATCGCGTCATTTCGTCCACAGCTGCCTTGTGAGGGCGCTAGAACGACGTATAACCATGTTCTCTTTGCTGTTTCTTTCTCTTACGTATATTTCCATTTTTCTGTAGAGACCGTAGTTGAGAAGGAGATTGTGCGTCATTCGAATGCGATGCGGCTTCATCGGGTGTCCTTGGCCATAATAATAGTTTCCCACGTCCCCTGCGAAGAAATCGTTGCGACTTTTCGACGCGATGTGGCGCGAGAGGCCCCAAAGGGAGCCCCGCTCGAGGATTTTTACAGACGCGCGTGTCGTACCGTCAAAATAGTAGCAGACGCGTTTTTTCGACGAAGAGCTCATGATCGACGGCGGAACAAGAGCCAAAAAAAGTGAAGCACCTGCCCGGATGCGAGATTCCCCGTACGATTCTCCGACAGATAAATAAATTCGCTACATTGAAAAAAAAACACTTTCTTTGTAAAAAGTACTCAATTAGGTTTTAGTACGTACCAATTCAACGCGAAAAATGGCGAACACGTGCAGGTCACAGCAACCCTATAGCGCACGTTATGCAAATTCTGACCGTCGCGAAGAATTCGTTGAAAATCGTACGAATGGCTACATCTAAACCGATCATCGTCTTCGTTCTGGGCAACCCGGGCGCCGGAAAAGGCACGCAGTGCAGTCGCATGGTAGAAAAGTACGGTTTCGTGCACCTTTCCGCCGGCGATCTCCTCCGAGCCGAAAGACGAAGCGGATCGGCGCACGGCGAGCTAATCGAGAGTCACATACGAGAAGGAAAGATCGTTCCGGTCGAAATCACGATCAGCCTGATCGAAAAAGCGATGGAGAAAGCGTCGGAAGGAGCGAAAAGTCCGCGAAAGTTTCTCGTCGACGGTTTTCCGCGCAACGCGGACAATCTCGACGGTTGGGAACGACGAATGAAGGAGACGACCGACGTTCGGGCCGTTCTCTACTTCGAAACGTCCGAAGACGTGTGCTGGGAGCGCGTGAAGAAGCGAAGCGAAGCGGAAGGACGATCGGACGACAATCGCGACTCGTTTCTCAAGCGACTCAAGACGCACGTTAACGATACGCTGCCTATTGTGCGAAAGTACGAAGAACTCGGTCTCGTGAGACGATTATCGGGCGAATCGTCGCCGGACGACGTCTTTCGCGAAGTTCAGAAGCACATAGACGAATTGTGTTGATTTTGAATGAATGAAATGAACGAGTGCGCTTCTGAATGAATGAATGAAATAAAGTGTTGTAGGAAAATTAGGCGTGGTTGGCCTTGTCACGTGGTCTTTTTCACGCACACTCCAGATTCATTCGATCGTCTAACTGACTAATAAAATACATACAAACAGCAAACGTGAGGGAAAGGGAGAGAGATACATCGTCAATCAGGTGCGGGTGACACTAAAGCTGGCATTCCTACTCTGTATGATAGCGCAAATGATGCCAAAGAGGCCAATTGCACTGGCAAATATCTCAACAATCAGAATCTTGACAAATAGGTCCGGATTTTGAGCGTCGGCGAGAGCAGCACCACTGGTGAAGAAAGACTAATGAGGAGGCAAGAAAACGAGTGTTCCTGCTGCTAGATACCTTCCTACAACACCAACTGCTATGCCACACGCCAAATTGGCAAAACCCGTCGTTAAGCCCGCTCCAAATATGGCATATCCTATAAAATAATTGTAAGATATATCAAGTACAGAGAACTTGAGTATTTGACTGACCTGAAAAATGGACATTAACGTAGTTGATTGATCCAGGCAAAGTGAGGCTCGTATCATAGTTCTAATCCAATCACCAATATCATACGCGATTTCTGAGTGAGGGCATCTAACGTACAGAAACTTTCTGACTCAGAATAATGGCTATGATAATTCCATAGATGGCCACAGCTTCACAAAAGATGATGCTGAAATAGAACAAAATAAAGGTTGACTCAAAAAAGGAGACAGAGAACATTCGACCTGATTAGATTCCGAGTTCGAATTCTAGGCGCGTGAACACCCCCACCAAGAATACTAGCCCCAGTTGTCAAAATTCCCCTAAAGAAAAGCAAACCATTCATAGGCATAATAAGGGACACCGAATTTCAAAGTGACTGTTACTCATAAACAGTCTTACCAAGCCGCTCCCATTACTGAAAAGGAAATAGCGATGCCCAGGCCCAAGTCGGCCCACAGGTGAGGTGTTATTGATTCTAGAAACCTGAATAGGTAAGGAGAAGAGGACATGATCTAGAAGAGAGCGCGTGTGCTATGCCTTTGTGCTTACCAGGCGAAGTCGATGCGATAGCCTTGGTCTGTCAAGGTGTAGTAGAGTGCTGCGCGCAAGAGAGAAAAGGGGGCCCCCCTCCGTGAGACGTTGTCGTTTTTTACGAGTTGGTCTGCACCTACCGACGCAGAGAACGACGAAGAGGCTCGTCGAGTAGACGATGCCGTGAAGATAGTCGCACAAACCCATCTTCGCAAGAGGCGATGACGATGGAGTCACGAGGGTAAAGAACGCCCACGTTCCCGTATAAAAATATTTCGTATTTCTACTGAGAAAACGCTTTTGCATTTTGTAATACATCAATATTGTTTTTTTGTTTGTTTGAAATCTTTAATGCGACCCGGTGATGCTGAGTAAAACAGTAAGTGCGCGCGTATATTGACACTGCCTCAGACAGATCTCTCGGCTTCTGTTTCATCTTCGAGCCACAGAAGAACCGCTTATTTACTTTCCAAAGGCGATATTTATTTATCTTCCCAACTGCAAAGGACGCCGAAATTCAAACAGAACGCGCGCTACCTTGTGGAACGCGACCGGAGACGCGAAGGCGCCCCACACAACTAAAATGGGTAAAGGAGTCTTTGTCCTTGCGCGACGTAATGCGAACGATCTCTCCAGCAAGCGATCCCCTAATCGAGAACGTGGACAAAATTAGCACGGTGCTCAAAGCCGTACTCGCGGGGCTCGACGAACGCAAAAAGGAGATAACGAAGCAGGAGAGCGAGAGCCTGCAAAACATCGAAGCCGTTCGCCTGCGCAGTCTCGCCGAAGTTGATCGCGCCAAGGCGTCGTGGCGCGAAACGATGAGCGCAGAATCGGAACGCCTCGAGCGCGAAAAGACCCGAATAGCCGACGAAACGGGCGTAATGGAACGCGTTCACAAGTTCCAATCGAATCGCGTCCGATTGGACGTCGGCGGAATGAAATTCACGACGTCCCTAACGACTCTCACGAGCGATCCGACGTCCATGCTGGCGATCATGTTCAGCGGTCGTCATCGCCTCGTCCGGGATCGCGATGACGTAGGAAAAGATGACGTCGACGGCGTGTATTTTATTGATCGCGATGGAACCCATTTTCGTCACGTGCTCAATTACCTACGCGACGGAGGCGGGGCTAAAGACGGCGGATGCCTGCCGCGCAACGAGCAGGCGCTACGCGAACTCCTCGTAGAGGCGGAGTTCTATCAGCTTACTGGCCTGCAGCGCTTGATACGCGATGCGATACTACCCGTCATGGGCTTTGTATCGCAAGCAGAAATCAATGCTTGCTTGGCTGACTACGACCGTTCCGCGTGCAAGCGTTTCGTCGCTGACGGAAGCGGCTCGCACACCATGCTCTGGGCGTATCGCTACACCAAAGTTCCCGTACGCGTCGAGTTCGTGCGCGCGCCCACGCGCGGGCTCGACCTTCGGGAAGTACACTTTACCTCCGATTGTTCGTTTCGCGGTGCCGTTCTGCGCAATTCCGACTTCAGCTACTGTTTCTTTGACGCGCGCGTTGATTTCTCTTATGCCGATTTGCGTGACTGCACGTTCTGGGCGTGTGCGGGTTTGATTTCCGGCAATGCGAATTTTACTGGGGCGCTGCTCGACGGCGTGCGATTCTCTGAAGGGGTCGAGAGCCAACTCACACTCTGAGAAGAAAAAAAGAATTTTTAAATTTAAAGCTAGCATCAAATATATTGAATTTGGTCTACTTGTTGTCACGTGTTTATAGACCTAACTTTTTGCTGATGCATTACGTTTTTGGTGTTGTACTGTATGCGCGACATGCATAATAATAATAATCTCACGTGTGATAGAGAAGGCGTGTCGATTGCTTTGCTTTGCCCTCCATGGTGACCTGGGCGAGATGTCGACGTCGATTGCGATGGCCCACGCTCGTCGTATTTCTCCTATTCTCTCTCCTAGGCGGTTATATGTTTGCAAACGTCCTCTACAAGACGCCAGTGGTAAACCAAAGACTAAAGCCTGAGCACTTTGACAGTGGCACCCGTGGCATCTATCAGAAGGCTGCAGAGTCATTAGCTATTGCTAATGATACTGCTCCCACTAAAACAACCGTATACGAGATACCTGAATTCTCTCTGGAGTCTCTGCTCTGTGTACTGCGTACTGGAATCAAACAGGCCGGCGAAGAGATACGAATCATCAAACAAACAATTGGCGAAAACGAGCAGGGAGACGTGAGCGTTAAAGCGTCTTTGAGTCGTATTGTGGGCGTTCTCAAACGATTCTGGCCAAACGTCGCCGTTTCAGACGTAAGAGGACGCGTACTGGACGGAATAGCACCAATCCGAGCCAAAGACTCTGGAATGAAGGACTTGACCTCGTGCAAAGTCGAAGACGCTGCAACAATGAACAAAGACATTGAAATTATTCTTAATCCAATTGATTCAATACCCCAACTGATATCGAATTCGCTTCACCACGTCACGACGTCCGCGTGCATTCTGTACAAGTCTCATCCGGCGGCTGGAATCATCTATCAGCCGTTTTTGAGGCGAAGCATTTGGGGCGCGATTGGACGAAAGGAGCGCGCTGAGGAAATTTCGCTGCGACGCGGAGCGCCGGCGTACGGAGCCGCCGCAAATCACGTCGATGAAGCGAAGAAACGTGTTGGATCGAGCGCCGTTTCTCCCGTCGAGGGAGGCGACGATTATGCTGTGCTGACGTTGCTGACGAATCCGAGCGTAGTGAAAAGCGAAGAGGGTTTGTTTTCTGAATTTTTCAGCTATCGAAAGACTGGCGTCACTAGTTTGTGCGCCGGAGACGCTATCGTTCGATCGGTCGGCGGGGAAATCGTCGATTTGCGACACAAACCGATTTCGTATGCGGAGAAAACGTCGACTGTCGATGGATACCTTATAAAAGTAGATGCACTAAAGAAGAAACCTATTAATTAAGAGTAGGTACATCTTAGCCCGAGTATTGTGACTAGAGGTTTCTAGTTCTAATAACACATCGATCGTCCATCAAATACATAAAATCTTCAGACCATTACAAGAAAAAGGACTCGATGAAAACAATGAAGGCGCGAGGATTCTGCGATCCTCTCCTAATCAATTCTGTTAGTGAAGAGCTCTTCGACGACCGACGAATCGGCGAGAGTCGAAACGTCGCCCATGTTTCGGTCGTTCTGCGCCACTTTGCGCAATATGCGTCGCATGATCTTACCGGAGCGTGTCTTGGGCAAAGCGGGGGCATTTTGAACGACGTCGGGGGTGGCAAAGGGACCGATTTTCTCTCGAACTAGGGAATTTCGTATGCAGGTATTGGGCCAAACCACTAACGTACCTTTTAGCTTCAATTCTTTTATGACTGTCTCGTCGAAAACAGCTCCCTAAGTATATTTCTATAGACAACTAATAATATTGATGCCATCTACCTGTTTCAGAGTGACGAAACAGTACATTGACTCCGTTTTCACCTCATGCGGTCTACCTACCTAAAGGATGACGTCAATTCTTCTGCTATCTCTTACTCTATTTCTTTCCCCCTACCACAGCAGCTTCAACTACGCTTGGATGCTCGACTAGTGCGCTTTCCACTTCAGCAGTACCAATGCGATGACCAGACACATTGATCACGTCGTCGGCACGACCAGTGATCCAGTAATAGCCGTCCCTATCTCTAAACGCTCCTACGTACGTATCCAAAAGTCAATCTCGGAAACCACGTACGATTTTATTTACCGTCTCCTGTAAAATAGTATCCCTTGAAGAGATCGAAGTAGGTGCTTTCAAAGCGATCGTGATCGCCGTAGACCGTTCTCATAATGCCAGGCCACGGTTTCTTTAGACACTGCGCCCACCCACGAAGTTTTATATAGAAATGCAGTGCCGTTCAAATG